>NW_027184878.1:0-92930 GCF_040668555.2 Bombus flavifrons
TCATGATCATCTTAAGCATAAGTCTATCGATATTTGCCTGCCGTTGTTGTTTTAATATATCGTTATGTGATTTTTCTAAGTGGTTTAGGTTTTCTGAGTTTAGAATTTTTCTAATAAGTGCTGTTTGATTAGCTATTATGGTCTTGATTTTATTATTGTCATCGAATAGTTTGTCCATATTCTCGTTTATGAGCGTAAGATCGTCATCGTCGAGAGTTCCGAACAGACTTTTCGATACGGAACCTATGATGTTGAGTAAACCTCGTGTGTTTCGGGGTATGTGTTAACGCTTTCAAGTGTTTTGCGAGTTGTTTTAGGTTATTGATACGATTTTGTAATCCGTCTAACCCTTCAGCGTATTCTTTGCTGATTGTACGCGAGTCTATTGTAAACGTATATGATTCTATTGTGTTTATCTGCTCGTATATGTCGCTAGTGTCTAATCCTACTATAATATTGGCAGTATCGCTGTACAAATATCCTTTTTCCTATGTTTTCTACGAATACAGAGTTTCCTTCTAATGGTGTAATATTTATTTGCGCGGATACTATTCCGGCAAAGAGGAGCGTCGACCTGGAAAATAAGGTTTTAAGCGATTACCGTGTATCTTTTTGTCTTGAATCAGATAGTATGGTGTACATACTTTATCAATCGTGTATGGTCCTAACCATTCCACATCAAGTTTATGCCTTTTATGATCGTTATGTATTAAAACGGAGTCTCCTTCTTTGAAAACTGATTGGGGTTTTATAATTTTACGTTTTTGATCGCGCTGATATCGCTGTTTGCTTTTGATCAATGTTTCGCGGGCGTGTCGGAGTCATTTTGAGAACTTTGGGTAACGCGTCGGTAGATTTTTTCCAATCGTGATACTTTTTATCGAGTTCTATGTTCAAAATTTTCGCGTTGTCTGGTCAGAACATGTATTCTAGATAATGCGTCGGCTGCAGTATTATCTTTTCCTTTCGTATATTCTATGTCGTATTCATATTCTTCTAATTTTAATCGCCATCTCATCAAGCGTGATGAGGGGTCTTTGCAGTTCTGTAGCCATTTTAGCGCTTGGTGATCGGTTCGGATGAGGAATTTCCGCCCTAACAGATATTGTCGGAGGCGTTTTACGGCCCATACTATTGCTAAAAGTTCTTTTTCTGTAGTGGAATAATTTCGTTCCGGTGGGTTTAGAGTTCGCGAGATATAACAACATGGATGTCCGTCCTGTGATAAGATCGCACCTATACCTTCGTTACTGGCGTCAGTCGTTACGTGAATTGTTTTGCAAAGTCTGGGAATTTTAGTACGGGTGATGAACAGAGTTTGTCTTTTAATGTCTGGAATGCTTCCTGGGTTTTATCTGTCCAGTGAAATGGTGTCTCCTTTTTTGTAAGTTCGGTCAATGGTTTTCGCGATTTTGGAAAAATTTCTGATGAACTTACGGTAATAACCTGCTAGTCCTAGGAAAGATTTGATGTCTGTGGGATTACGTGGCTGTTTGAAATTGCTAACGGCTTCTAATTTTTTGGGATTTGGTTTTACGCCTTCGGCGGTTACTATATGTCCGAGATATTCTAATTCTGGTTTGAGAAATTCGCATTTGTCCGGCTGTATTTTGAGTCCGAGTTCGCGTAAGCGTTGCAATACTATCGCGAGGTTGCTATTGTGCTCTTCAATCGATTGTCCGAATATTATAATGTCGTCTAAATATACGAAGCAATGTTTATTTATGAGTCCTCTTAGCGCGGTATCCATCATGCGTTGAAATGTTGCTGGTGCATTCTTTAAACCGAATGGCATTCTATTGTAATGATAGTGTCCTTGTGGTGTGGAGAATGCTGTGTATTTCTTAGAGTCTGTATCCATTGGGATTTGGTGGAATCCGGAGGATAAATCGAGGGCTGAGAAGAATTTTGCGTTGCCTAATTGGGATAGTATGTCGTCTATGTCAGGTAATGGATATGCGTCTTGGTCAGTTAGCTCGTTTATTTTTCTGAAGTCTATTACAATTCGCCATTTCTGTTTCCCTGAGGCGTCTGCCTTTTTTGGTACTACCCAGACTGGTGAATTGTAAGGAGAATCAGATGGTTCTATGATGTTCTTTTGTAGCATTTCGTCCATTTGTCGTTGATTTCTTCTTTGTGGCATTCAGGCGGTCGGTAAGATTTCGTGTTAATGATTTTATTTTCTTTTAACGTTATTGTGTGCTTAGCAAGGTTAGTGCATGGTAACAAGTCGGTCTCTAGATTGAATACGTCAAGGTAAAACAGCAATATCTTTTCGATTGGTTCGCGGAGAGTTTTTTTCTATATGCGAAAGTCTAACTAAATCTTTAAATGTGGAGACTTGATCGTACGTGTTTGAATTTTCGATAAAATTGGTCATTTTGGCTGGGCACTCACCACCATTGATAAAGCATATCGTTGTCGGTTTTCCTTCCAGGTAGACTGTTTTTGACACTGCTTGTTTTGGAGGTACGTCGTTTTCCTGTTGCAATAAAAGAATATTATTGTCAAGTTTCAATTGTTGATTTGAAAGTTCAAATTTGAATTTAGATAGAGCTGGTAAACCGAGTATGCCGTCTTCTATAATTGGAAAGTTGTCTTCTACTATAAAGAATTCTAGGGTTTTGCCGAATAGTTTTACCAAGGCGTGTTCGTTAGTTTTAAATTTAGAGTGTCCCATCGAGAATTTTCGTTCTTTTGTTATTTCAGGTCGTAATACGCATCTTCGTTTAAGTATGTTAATTCCTGCTCCGCTGTCAACGAGGAATTTATGTCGCCGTCCGTCGGATCGTAAAAGTACTGTGGGGAGACTTCCTGTTGTGGCGTTAATTCGTAAGTCTGGTCTATTGTTTCCTCTGTTTCTTCCTTGTGTGTCTCGAGATTGTGGATTGCTGGTGGTCTCGGAAATTGGCTGGGCGTTTGAAAATTTCTGCATTGACTAGAGACATGTCCGATCTGATTGCATTTGAAGCATTTTAATTGAGTCCTTTGGGCAAGTGGCATTTGTTCAATTTGCCGAAAGCTTCTTGGCATTGGATTAGGTGTTGGAGTTGGTTTTTTAATGATTAGGTTGGGATTATTAGTTGTTAGTCGTCGCTGTTCAGGGACTCGTAATCGTTCCGTCGGTTTTGGTCGTCGGTTTCGATCTTCCCTGAAGAATCGCTCTATGTCGGTGGCTTTTTTCTCGGCTTCAAGGATATTGTATGGTGGATTGGCGAGTAGTAATTGTCCTATTTCGGTTTTCAGACCTCGAATAAAATCGGTTACGGAGTCTCTTAAAATCCTGTCGTTCATAGCTCGTCTAGTAATTTCGTCACAGTATTCGTTCGTTATACTATATTGTAGCTTATTGAGCGCTCTGCGGAATCTGATGATATAATTTTGCACACTTTCGTCGTGACGCTGTCTCGTTTCGCGTAGCTGGTCTTGTTGTTCTCTAACGGAGTCTTGGGTGGCTACGTTTCGTCGTAGAGCATCGTACAGGTGTCCGTATTCGTTGATTGGTATATTGCGGATGGCCATTGCGGCTCTACCCGTGACTTTTCCGATTTTGATCATTTTTAGTAATAGCGTGGGTTCGCTACACATGGCTCGTAATTCACGTACTTCGCGTATGAACTCTTCTACTCCGATATCGTCTTCGCCGTTTAATTGTGGAATGCATGCTATCGCGTCTTTGGCCCGTAAGCTCGGAGGGGTGAATTGTGGTAGACGATCTTCGTAAGAGGGATGGTTGTCTGCCTCTGTTGGAATTGGAACGCACGGTGGGGAAGTTCTATCTCTCGCGGCAACAGATTCGTCCATGGTGATAAGGGAGCCTAGTTCTGTAGTAGCGTCGCGTCCTATTTTTATTTGGAGATATTTTTGGCTAATAGTTCTATCTCCGCTGTACGCTTCCTATTCTCACTGTCGGCTGTCCGTTGTATCTCTTCGATTTGTCTTTGTATCATGTCGAGTCTGGCAAGAATCGGAATTATCCGTAGCTCCTTTTGTAGAAACGGTTTCAATAGTTTCGACTTTGTCCTTTCGTGATGTAGACATGATTCTAATTGGGCTTATTGAACTATCGTAGCTATTTGAACTTGAAACGCTTGAGAAACTTGGTTTTCTCACACGGTAATGAAAAAAATGAATCCAGATTTCTAGCTTACCGTGGTAGTTATGACCGTTGAGGAGTCTCTGGGATGTTTCTCTCGGGTTTTTTTTCTTAGATTCCGAATCTTATTCGTAGGCTTGCTCTGCGCTGACCGTAGTCCTCTCGTCTAGTTTCACCGTAGTGGAACGTTGAAAGTTGCTGCAGGGCTTCGTAGTAGCAAAGATTCGCGGTGGTTCGCTGATCCTTCGATCTTCAATGATGCGCGTACGCCGAAATCGTGATTTCGTTTTACACTGAAGTGAATGGATCCTGGCAGGATCGCCAAAAATGTAGCGTAAAAATTAAGTTAAAATAAGAAACTTGTCAATTTCCGAATAGGAGATCGATTTCTTTTATTTTTTCACTCAATTTGTACAGTAAGATTTTTGATTCGCGATAATACACTTTTAATACTTGGGCTAGTTGAGAATTGTTACAGACTGACTGGATGATGATGAAGGGTGCATTTATATTGTTTTATTCGACGGAGTGGGAGAAGGCTTTGCTTGTACTTGTCATATATTTCGGAGAACGGCTAGAGTGACCGAATGCCACCCAGGCGGCTGAGAACGGATGGTGACCGGACGGTCACACGTGATAAGGCGCTCGGTATTTTGGTTTATCATAAGGCTGCTCGAATTTCACCTGTGACACAGTACTGATATAACATTGGACTTGACCTCGACCCGACTTGACATAATGCATTCAGGAGCAGGTGCGCTGTATTCAGCAGCAAATGTATAGTATTTCGCGGATTGAACTGTGGACATGTTTCAAATGGAATCAGAGATACGTTCAATTGAATATTTCCGGCAGAATCTCCAGAATGGCAATAACGCTGTATTTGACAGGACACAGCATTGACAATGCGCAAACCGGTTGATGCGCCCTGTATTTGGCAGCAAATGTGGAGTATAACACACATGGCGTTGTCGAGATAGCACCAATGGCAGTGTAGAAACGGTTCATGGAATTTTCGATCCTGAATATGCAGTACTGCAATATCATTGGATTTGAACTAGAACCGAGTTGACATAATGTAAGCTGGTGCAGGTCTGCTGTATTTGGCAGCAACTGTGGAGTATAACGCGCATCGAATTGTCGTGATACCACCAGTAGCAGCGGAGATACGTTCAATAGAATATTTAATGCTTAATTTGCAAATCTGCAGTTGGGGTGGAATTGACGGGGCCCAGAATTGAAATAGTGTAATATCGGAATGTATTGAAGATGTTGTTTTGTCCGATTTATTATAATTTATTATTAATGGATTGAAATTACAGATATTAGTTAGACAGAAAACGATGTTTGATTAACAGGAAAACTAAATACAAACGCTCGTATTTGTATCAAATAACTCGACAGCTATTTGGTAATACTCTCTCTCTCTCTCTCTCTCTCTCTCTCTCACTAGCAACTCTAACAACTCTACAACACTAACAGCTCAACTCTCACGACTCTACTCTTCGACGACTCGGTTAGCTCTCGACTCTACTCTTCGACGTCTCGATCAACTCTCGACTCTACTCTTCGACGTCTCGATCAACTCTCGACTCTACTCTTCGACGTCTCGATCAACTCTCTCGACTCTACTCTTCGACGTCTCGATCAACTCACGACTCTACTCTTCGACGTCTCGATCAACTCTCAACTCTACTCTTCGACGTCTCGATCAACTCTCTCGACTCTACTCTTCGACGTCTCGATCAACTCTCACGACTCTACTCTTCGACGTCTCGATCAACTATCACGACTCTACTCTTCGACGTCTCGATCAACTCTGACTCTACTCTTCGACATCTCGATCAACTCTGCCCTTCGCAACACACTCGCTTTTCGACTCGCACACTCTGACCTCTCGGTCATCGCTCCTTGAACCGAAACCGTCCTTTTTGTTCTAACGCTGTTTATCGTTTTTCCGCATACCTCTGCAAGAACTAGGTCACTTTAGTCACATAGGCGCTCTTAGATATAAAGAAACCACAAAGGACGACGTACACAGTGTTTTTCTAGTTTCAGCCGATTTCCAATCGAAGCTATTTTACGATATTACAATAGCAAAAACGGGCAGATTTGTGCTGTATTTGGCAGAAATTGTGGATTATAACGCGAGTCGAATTGTAGATATATCACCAATAGCATGCGTAAATACGTCCAAATGGAAATTGAAGCCGGAATATGCAGAACTGCAATTATAATGTATTCGACAGGGCAAAGAGTTGACATAGTGCGAACCGGCTGAATTGCGCTGTATCTGGCAGCAAATGAGAAGTACATCTCATGCCTAATCAGCGCCCAATCTCCAATAGCAGCGGTGATACGTTCAAATGAATATTCAATAATGTACCTGTTACGATACATGTAGTATTCTACTTTAACGGGACGAATGTGTTGAAAGTTCTGGATCTTTGGAGCCGAGATAATTTTATAGGAACACTAAATTTACATTAACGATTCATATTAAAATAGTAATATATTTATTCCATGGACGATTCCTAATATATTCATCGATTCATACTTTCTTCCATACCCGACTCTTAACCGACTCTAAACCGACTGACTAGTTTCCAGTCATCCGTTTTTCGGGAAGCAGTACACACACATACCTCCACACATCGACACTCACATACAAGTATCTCTACTACGCATTTAACCAAGTCCAGCACAGAAAATTACACATATCTCAACAGAATGTAACGCACTGCACGACGCAGCGTCAATGTAAGATACATTGTCGACATTTCGTCAGAATATTGGCGCATCTGAAACAAATTGCCGTCTCAATGGAATCATTTTATTTCAAGATTTACGCTACATTTCTGAATCGTTTTCGCCGGACAAGTCCCTTTCACGTTCTCGCAAAAGCAAGCAGTCAAATTAAGGTACATAATATCAATTAGAATCTAATACATTTTTGTGATCCAACATCGATGGACGATTTCGCTTCGAAATTTTCGGAGGACCACGTATCCTTCCAACGACGACCGCCGTACGAGCAGCGGATAAGCTTACTTCGCGTCTTAGGTTCCGTCCACCACGTACTCTACTGCTTGATTCTTGGTTGGCAGCTTTCGTGGCTGCTGCCCCGAGAAACTCTTTCCTGACTCGCTTTCTCGTATATCGCATGTGACGTCTTGCTGTCCGTCGTAGACACTTGTCCGATCTACATACGTTCAACCATTTGCGCGAGACCAGCGCGGCGCTCTGCAGGGTCGGGGGATCCAATCTTCGAAGTATCAAGTGCGAAATCTCCAGTGGTAGTTCGGAAATGATATCTACCTTGCTTGGCACGAACAGACCAACGACGCGTAATAGAGATCTAAAAATCTCCATGTTGCTTCCACTGTTCCGCGAGCACGACTGACGGCCTGACTGAGAATCGAGGCATATATATGTGCTGCTCGTCACGGTGGACTGCGAGTTCCGCTTCCGGGTGAGAGAGCTGGTCAGTTCGCCCGCGTGTGCATGTATTTTCATACGTATATGTCGGGTTTCCATTAGAATTAGGGTTAGGGGCGTCAAACGAATCTTCGTTTGGGTTACACATTGTCGTTATGCAATATAGAAGACATTGACTAGTGCAATTGCGATTATTATAGAATTGGACAAGTAACCGTGGTAATTCGATACTCGAGAAAGTAATGACCATGATCCTAGGTTCGATAACGAATCCGCGGTCAACGGGATTATGGATGAACATGCTCACAAAATCTAAGTCGGACTCTGTTAAAACGTGGAATATCCACCGAGCGTGCAGACGCTAAGTAACTCGCTAATGCGACCTCGCGAGAGGATGACATTCCGTCGCGATGATGCTGCAGAGGAAAACTATGATTGGGTGTGTCTAAGGACACGAGATCCTAGGATTCGTCGAGGATAGCCTTCGTTTAGAAGGTGCGGGAAAATGGCGTTGCTGCTAGTTGGACAATCTCCATATCGGTGGTTAGAAAAAGATGCTAGCCGCTCTCGGGGGAATGTTGCTCGTGGGAGACGGCGTTCGTTGAAAAATAGGTCTCTCCTATCTTCCCGTACCTGGCACAAAGATTGTTTGACTGTCTGAAGGACTTTAGCCAACTAAATCTTAAGATTCATAACGGGCCCTCAGGCTAGCTGAATATGTACTGCGGAGACGCATCGACATCTGGCAATCATCTTACTCGAAGAACAGTGTCTGCGAGAGACGAGACACGGGACAGAGACCGTTGGAATGTTTACTGTCGCGTGTCGCCAGAAATAATTCTTTTAAGGAGGGGTACAGAATTACTTCATACCTTTGATATACAAAGCGTTCATCCCGTGACCGCGGCTACGTTCGGCGACTGGCTGTCGCCTCGATCCCAAACTCATTATCACAAATCTCGAACAAATACAATCGGATCGAAAGACGACAATTGCTTAATTACGCCTATGATAAAATCTAGATTACGGTGTTAAGGGATTTTCCCCAGGTTCCAAAGGGAAGGCTCCGATGTACTTTCATCTCCGACATATGTATAGCAGTTGTGTGTGAAATAAAGTAAATTATTTATATTTCCGAATCATCTCTTTACCTTGACAATAACACGCATCGAACTGTCAACATACCACCAATACCAGCGGTGATACGTATAATTGAATAGATAAGCCTAAATATGCCAAAGTGCAACTACAATGGATTCGACAGGATACAGAGATGACATTGCGCAAACCGATTGATGTGGGTTGTATGTGACAAATGTGGGGTATAGTGCGCATCGAATTGTTGTCATATCTCCAGTGGAATGGGAGATACGTTCAATTGAATATTTCCGGTAGAATCTCCAAAACGGCAATTACCGTGGATTGGACAGGACACAGAGTTGACATTGTGCAAAACGGTTGATGTGCGCCGTGTTTGGCAGCGAATGAGGAGTATAACGCGCATCGAATTGTCGACATACCACCAATAGTAGCGGAGACACATGCAATTGAATATTTAAGCCTAAATGTGTGAAACCGCAATTATAATGAATTTGGCAGGGGCCCGAGCTGACATACCGCAAACAGGCTGGTGTGCGCTGCATTTGGCTGCAATTGTGCTGCGTAGTGAGCAACGAGTTTTCGAGATATCACCAATGGCAACGGAGATACGTTCAATAGAATATTGAATCCTGAATATGCAGAACTGGAATAACATTGGATTTGTCCTCGACCGGAGTTCACGTAATGAAAACAGGAGCAGGTGCGCTGTATTTGGCAGCAAATGTGGAGTATAATGCGCATCGAATTGTTGACGTGCCACCAATATCAGAGGAGATACGTTTAATTGAATACTGAAGCCTAAATATGCAAAACTGCAATTACAAATGTTTTGGCAGGGACCAGGGTTGACATTGCAAAAACCGGCTGATTGGCGCTGAATTTTGCAGCGAATGAGGAGTACAACGCGCATCGAATTTACGACATACCACCAATATCAGAGGAGATACGATTAATTGCATACTGAAGCCTAAATATCCCAAACACCCAAATACATATGTATCCCAAGTACAGAGTTGACATTGCGCAACCCGGTTGATGTGCGCTGTCTTTGGCAGCAAATGTACGGTACAACGCGGATCGAATTGTCGAAATATCTCAAATGGAAACGCTGATACGTTCAATTGAATATTTCAGGCAGAATCTGCAAAATTGCAGTAACGCTGTACTTGACAGGGCCCAGACTTGACATGGCGTAAACCGAACGATGTGCGCTGTATTTGGCAGGAAATTTGGAGAAGAACGCGCATCGAATTGTGGACATATTACCAATAACAGCGGAGATGTGTTAAATTGAATATTGAAGCCTTAATATGCAGTACTGATATAACATTGGACTTGACCTCGACCCGACTTGACATAATGCATTCAGGAGCAGGTGCGCTGTATTCAGCAGCAAACGTATAGTATTTCGCGGATTGAACTGTGGACATGTTTCAAATGGAATCAGAGATACGTTCAATTGAATATTTCCGGCAGAATCTCCAAAATGGCAATAACGCTGTATTTGACAGGACACAGCATTGACAATGCGCAAACCGGTTGATGCGCCCTGTATTTGGCAGCAAATGTGGAGTATAACACACATGGCGTTGTCGAGATAGCACCAATGGCAGTGTAGAAACGTTCAATGGAATTTTCGATCCTGAATATGCAGTACTGCAATATCATTGGATTTGAACTAGAACCGAGTTGACATAATGTAAGCTGGTGCAGGTCTGCTGTATTTGGCAGCAAATGTGGAGTATAACGCGCATCGAATTGTCGTGATACCACCAGTAGCAGCGGAGATACGTTCAATAGAATATTTAATGCTTAATTTGCAAATCTGCAGTTGGGGTGGAATTGACGGTGCCCAGAATTGAAATAGTGTAATATCGGAATGTATTGAAGATGTAGTTTTGTCCGATTTATTATAATTTATTAATAATGGATTGAAATTACAGATATTAGTTAGACAGAAAACGATGTTTGATTAACAGGAAAACTAAATACAACGCTCGTATTTGTATCAAATAACTCGACAGCTATTTGGTAATACTCTCTCTCTCTCTCTCTCTCACTAGCAACTCTAACAACTCTACAACACTAACAGCTCGACTCTCACGACTCTACTCTTCGACGACTCGGTTAGCTCTCGACTCTACTCTTCGACGTCTCGACCAACTCTCGACTCTACTCTTCGACGTCTCGATCAACTCTCGACTCTACTCTTCGACGTCTCGATCAACTCTCTCGACTCTACTCTTCGACGTCTCGATCAACTCACGACTCTACTCTTCGACGTCTCGATCAACTCTGACTCTACTCTTCGACGTCTCGATCAACTCTGCCCTTCGCAACACACTCGCTTTTCGACTCGCACACTCTGACCTCTCGGTCATCGCTCCTTGAACCCGAAACCGTCCTTTTTGTTCTAACGCTGTTTATCGTTTTTCCGCATACCTCTGCAAGAACTAGGTCACTTTAGTCACATAGACGCTCTTAGATATAAAGAAACCACAAAGGACGACGTACACGGTGTTTTTCTAGTTTCAGCCGATTTCCAATCGAAGCTATTTTACGATATTACAATAGCAAAAACGGGCAGATTTGTGATGTATTTGGCAGAAATTGTGGATTATAACGCGAGTCGAATTGTAGATATATACCAATAGCATGCGTAAATACGTCCAAATGGAAATTGAAGCCGGAATATGCAGAACTGCAATTATAATGTATTCGACAGGGCAAAGAGTTGACATAGTGCGAACCGGCTGAATTGCGCTGTATCTGGCAGCAAATGAGAAGTACATCTCACGCCTAATCAGCGCCCAATCTCCAATAGCAGCGGTGATACGTTCAAATGAATATTCAATAATGTACCTGTTACGATACATGTAGTATTCTACTTTAACGGGACGAATGTGTTGAAAGTTCTGGATCTTTGGAGCCGAGATAATTTTATAGGAACACTAAATTTACATTAACGATTCATATTAAAATAGTAATATATTTATTCCATGGACGATTCCTAATATATTCATCGATTCATACTTTCTTCCATACCCGACTCTTAACCGACTCTAAACCGACTGACTAGTTTCCAGTCATCCGTTTTTCGGGAAGCAGTACACACACATACCTCCACACATCGACACTCACATACAAGTATCTCTACTACGCATTTAACCAAGTCCAGCACAGAAAATTACACATATCTCAACAGAATGTAACGCACTGCACGACGCAGCGTCAATGTAAGATACATTGTCGACATTTCGTCAGAATATTGGCGCATCTGAAACAAATTGCCGTCTCAATGGAATCATTTTATTTCAAGATTTACGCTACATTTCTGAATCGTTTTCGCCGGACAAGTCCCTTTCACGTTCTCGCAAAAGCAAGCAGTCAAATTAAGGTACATAATATCAATTAGAATCTAATACATTTTTGTGATCCAACATCGATGGACGATTTCGCTTCGAAATTTTCGGAGGACCACGTATCCTTCCAACGACGACCGCCGTACGAGCAGCGGATAAGCTTACTTCGAGTCTTAGGTTCCGTCCACCACGTACTCTACTGCTTGATTCTTGGTTGGCAGCTTTCGTGGCTGCTGGCCCGAGAAACTCTTTCCTGACTCGCTTTCTCGTATATCGCATGTGACGTCTTGCTGTCCGTCGTAGACACTTGTCCGATCTACATACGTTCAACCATTTGCGCGAGACCAGCGCGGCGCTCTGCAGGGTCGGGGGATCCAATCTTCGAAGTATCAAGTGCGAAATCTCCAGTGTTAGTTCGGAAATGATATCTACCTTGCTTGGCACGAACAGACCAACGACGCGTAATAGAGATCTAAAAATCTCCATGTTGCTTCCACTGTTCCGCGAGCACGACTGACGGCCTGACTGAGAATCGAGGCATATATATGTGCTGCTCGTCACGGTGGACTGCGAGTTCCGCTTCCGGGTGAGAGAGCTGGTCAGTTCGCCCGCGTGTGCATGTATTTTCATACGTATATGTCGGGTTTCCATTAGAATTAGGGTTAGGGGCGTCAAACGAATCTTCGTTTGGGTTACACATTGTCGTTATGCAATATAGAAGACATTGACTAGTGCAATTGCGATTATTATAGAATTGGACAAGTAACCGTGGTAATTCGATACTCGAGAAACTAATGACCATGATCCTAGGTTCGATAACGAATCCGCGGTCAACGGGATTATGGATGAACATGCTCACAAAATCTAAGTCGGACTCTGTTAAAACGTGGAATATCCACCGAGCGTGCAGACGCTAAGTAACTCGCTAATGCCACCTCGCGAGAGGATGACATTCCGTCGCGATGATGCTGCAGAGGAAAACTATGATTGGGTGTGTCTAAGGACACGAGATCCTCGGATTCGTCGAGGATAGCCTTCGTTTAGAAGGTGCGGGAAAATGGCGTTGCTGCTAGTTGGTCAATCTCCATATCGGTGGTTAGAAAAAGATGCTAGCCGCTCTCGGGGGAATGTTGCTCGTGGGAGACGGCGTTCGTTGAAAAATAGGTCTCTCCTATCTTCCCGTACCTGGCACAAAGATTGTTTGACTGAAGGACTTTAGCCAACTAAATCTTAAGATTCATAACGGGCCCTCAGTCCAGCTGAATATGTACTGCGGAGACGCATCGACATCTGGCAATCATCTTACTCGAAGAACAGTGTCTGCGAGAGACGAGACACGGGACAGAGACCGTTGGAATGTTTACTGTCGCGCGTCGCCAGAAATAATTCTTTTAAGGAGGGGTACAGAATTACTTCATACCTTTGATATACAAAGCGTTCATCCCGTGACCGCGGCTACGTTCGGCGACTGGCTGTCGCCTCGATCCCAAACTCATTATCACAAATCTCGAACAAATACAATCGGATCGAAAGACGACAATTGCTTAATTACGCCTATGATAAAATCTAGATTACGGTGTTAAGGGATTTTCCCCAGGTTCCAAAGGGAAGGCTCCGATGTACTTTCATCTCCGACATATGTGTAGCAGTTGTGTGTGAAATAAAGTAAATTATTTATATTTCCGAATCATCTCTTTACCTTGACAATAACACGCATCGAACTGTCAACATACCACCAATACCAGCGGTGATACGTATAATTGAATAGATAAGCCTAAATATGCCAAAGTGCAACTACAATGGATTCGACAGGATACAGAGATGACATTGCGCAAACCGATTGATGTGGGTTGTATGTGACAAATGTGGGGTATAGTGCGCATCGAATTGTTGTCATATCTCCAGTGGAATGGGAGATACGTTCAATTGAATATTTCCGGTAGAATCTCCAAAACGGCAATTACCGTGGATTGGACAGGACACAGAGTTGACATTGTGCAAAACGGTTGATGTGCGCCGTGTTTGGCAGCGAATGAGGAGTATAACGCGCATCGAATTGTCGACATACCACCAATAGCAGCGGAGACACATGCAATTGAATATTTAAGCCTAAATGTGTGAAACCGCAATTATAATGAATTTGGCAGGGGCCTGAGCTGACATACCGCAAGCAGGCTGGTGTGCGCTGCATTTGGCTGCAATTGTGCTGCGTAGTGAGCAACGAGTTTTCGAGATATCACCAATGGCAACGGAGATACGTTCAATAGAATATTGAATCCTGAATATGCAGAACTGGAATAACATTGGATTTGTCCTCGACCGGAGTTCACGTAATGAAAACAGGAGCAGGTGCGCTGTATTTGGCAGCAAATGTGGAGTATAATGCGCATCGAATTGTTGACGTGCCACCAATATCAGCGGAGATACGTTTAATTGAATACTGAAGCCTAAATATCCCAAACACCCAAATACATATGTATCCCAAGTACAGAGTTGACATTGCGCAACCCGGTTGATGTGCGCTGTCTTTGGCAGCAAATGTACGGTACAACGCGGATCGAATTGTCGAAATATCTCAAATGGAAACGCTGATACGTTCAATTGAATATTTCAGGCAGAATCTGCAAAATTGCAGTAACGCTGTACTTGACAGGGCCCAGACTTGACATGGCGTAAACCGAACGATGTGCGCTGTATTTGGCAGGAAATTTGGAGAAGAACGCGCATCGAATTGTGGACATATTACCAATAACAGCGGAGATGCATTAAATTGAATATTGAAGCCTGAATATGCAGTACTGATATAACATTGGACTTGACCTCGACCCGACTTGACATAAGGCATTCAGGAGCAGGTGCGCTGTATTCAGCAGCAAATGTATAGTATTTCGCGGATTGAACTGTGGACATGTTTCAAATGGAATCAGAGATACGTTCAACTGAATATTTCCGGCAGAATCTCAAAAATGGCAATAACGCTGTATTTGACAGGACACAGCATTGACAATGCGCAAACCGGTTGATGCGCCCTGTATTTGGCAGCAAATGTGGAGTATAATGCGCATCGAATTGTTGACGTGCCACCAATATCAGCGGAGATACGTTTAATTGAATACTGAAGCCTAAATATCCCAAACACCCAAATACATATGTATCCCAAGTACAGAGTTGACATTGCGCAACCCGGTTGATGTGCGCTGTCTTTGGCAGCAAATGTACGGTACAACGCGGATCGAATTGTCGAAATATCTCAAATGGAAACGCTGATACGTTCAATTGAATATTTCAGGCAGAATCTGCAAAATTGCAGTAACGCTGTACTTGACAGGGCCCAGACTTGACATGGCGTAAACCGAACGATGTGCGCTGTATTTGGCAGGAAATTTGGAGAAGAACGCGCATCGAATTGTGGACATATTACCAATAACAGCGGAGATGCATTAAATTGAATATTGAAGCCTGAATATGCAGTACTGATATAACATTGGACTTGACCTCGACCCGACTTGACATAAGGCATTCAGGAGCAGGTGCGCTGTATTCAGCAGCAAATGTATAGTATTTCGCGGATTGAACTGTGGACATGTTTCAAATGGAATCAGAGATACGTTCAACTGAATATTTCCGGCAGAATCTCCAAAATGGCAATAACGCTGTATTTGACAGGACACAGCATTGACAATGCGCAAACCGGTTGATGCGCCCTGTATTTGGCAGCAAATGTGGAGTATAACACACATGGCGTTGTCGAGATAGCACCAATGGCAGTGTAGAAACGTTCAATGGAATTTTCGATCCTGAATATGCAGTACTGCAATATCATTGGATTTGAACTAGAACCGAGTTGACATAATGTAAGCTGGTGCAGGTCTGCTGTATTTGGCAGCAAATGTGGAGCATAACGCGCATCGAATTGTCGTGATACCACCAGTAGCAGCGGAGATACGTTCAATAGAATATTTAATGCTTAATTTGCAAATCTGCAGTTGGGGTGGAATTGACGGGGCCCAGAATTGACATAGCAAAAACGGGCAGATTTGTGCTGTATTTGGCAGAAATTGTGGATTATAACGCGAGTCGAATTGTAGATATATCACCAATAGCATGCGTAAATACGTCCAAATGGAAATTGAAGCCGGAATATGCAGAACTGCAATTATAATGTATTCGACAGGGCAAAGAGTTGACATTGTGCGAACCGGCTGATTTGCGCTGTATCTGGCAGCAAATGAGAAGTACATCTCACGCCTAGTCAGCGCCCAATCTCCAATAGCAGCGGTGGTACGTTCAAATGAATATTCAATAATGTACCTGTTACGATACATGTAGTATTCTACTTTAACGGGACGAATGTGTTGAAAGTTCTGGATCTTTGGAGCCGAGATAATTTTATAGGAACACTAAATTTACATTAACGATTTATATTAAAATAGTAATATATTTATTCCATGGACGATTCCTAATATATTCATCGATTCATACTTTCTTCCATACCCGACTCTTAACCGACTCTAAACCGACTGACTAGTTTCCAGTCATCCGTTTTTCGGGACGCAGTCACACACATACCTCCACACTTTTACACTCACATACAAGTATCTCTACTACGCATTTAACCAAGTCCAGCACAGAAAATTACACATATCTCAACAGAAAGTAACGCATTGCACGATACAGCGTCAATGTAAGATACATTGTCGACATTTCGTCAGAATATTGGCGCATCTGAAACAAATTGCCGTCTCAATGGAATCATTTTATTTCAAGATTTACGCTACATTTCTGAATCGTTTTCGCCGGACAAGTCCCTTTCACGTTCTCGCAAAAGCAAGCAGTCAAATTAAGGTACATAATATCAATTAGAATCTAATACATTTTTGTGCTCCAACATCGATGGGACGATTTCGCTTCGAAATTTTCGGAGGACCACGTATCCTTCCAACGACGACCGCCGTACGAGCAGCGGATAAGCTTACTTCGCGTCTTAGGTTCCGTCCACCACGTACTCTACTGCTTGATTCTTGGTTGGCAGCTTTCGTGGCTGCTGGCCCGAGAAACTCTTTCCTGACTCGCTTTCTCGTATGTCGCATGTGACGTCTTGCTGTCCGTCGTAGACACTTGTCCGATCTACATACGTTCAACCATTTGCGCGAGACAAGCGCGGCGCTCTGCAGGGTCGGGGGATCCAATCTTCGAAGTATCAAGTGCGAAATCTCCAGTGGTAGTTCGGAAATGATATTTACCTTGCTTGGCACGAACAGACCAACGACGCGTAATAGAGATCTAAAAATCTCCATGTTGCTTCCACTGTTCCGCGAGCACGGCTGACGGCCTGACTGAGAATCGAGGCATATATATGTGCTGCTCGTCACGGTGGACTGCGAGTTCCGCTTCCGGGTGAGAGAGCCGGTCAGTTCGCCCGCGTGTGCATGTATTTTCATACGTATATGTCGGGTTTCCATTAGAATTAGGGTTAGGGGCGTCAAACGAATCTTCGTTTGGGTTACACATTGTCGTTATGCAATATAGAAGACATTGACTAGTGCAAATGCGATTATTATAGAATTGGACAAGTAACCGTGGTAATTCGATACTCGAGAAACTAATGACCATGATCCTAGGTTCGATAAAGAATCCGCGGTCAACGGGATTATGGATGAACATGCTCACAAAATCTAAGTCGGACTCTTTGTTTAAACGTGGAATATCCACCGAGCGTGCAGACGCTAAGTAACTCGCTAATACGACCTCACGAGAGGATGACATTCCGTCGCGATGATGCTGCAGAGGAAAACTATGATTGGGTGTGTCTAAGGACACGAGATCCTCGGATTCGTCGAGGATAGCCTTCGTTTAGAAGGTGCGGGAATATGGCGTTGCTGCCAATTGGTCAATCTCCATATCGGTGGTTAGAAAAAGATGCTAGCCGCTCTCGGGGGAATGTTGCTCGTGGGAGACGGCGTTCGTTGAAAAATAGGTCTCTCCTATCTTCCCGTACCTGGGACAAAGATTGTTTGACTGTCTGAAGGACTTTAGCCAACTAAATCTTAAGATTCATAACGGGCCCTCAGGCTAGCTGAATATGTACTGCGGAGACGCATCGACATCTGGCAATCATCTTACTCGAAGAACAGTGTCTGCGAGAGACGAGACACGGGACAGAGACCGTTGGAATGTTTACTGTCGCGTGTCGCCAGAAATAATTCTTTTAAGGAGGGGTACAGAATTACTTCATACCTTTGATATACAAAGCGTTCATCCCGTGACCGCGGCTACGTTCGGCGACTGGCTGTCGCCTCGATCCCAAACTCATTATCACAAATCTCGAACAAATACAATCGGATCGAAAGACGACAATTGCTTAATTACGCCTATGATAAAATCTAGATTACGGTGTTAAGGGATTTTCCCCAGGTTCCAAAGGGAAGGCTCCGATGTACTTTCATCTCCGACATATGTATAGCAGTTGTGTGTGAAATAAAGTAAATTATTTATATTTCCGAATCATCTCTTTACCTTGACAATAACACGCATCGAACTGTCAACATACCACCAATACCAGCGGTGATACGTATAATTGAATAGATAAGCCTAAATATGCCAAAGTGCAACTACAATGGATTCGACAGGATACAGAGATGACATTGCGCAAACCGATTGATGTGGGTTGTATGTGACAAATGTGGGGTATAGTGCGCATCGAATTGTTGTCATATCTCCAGTGGAATGGGAGATACGTTCAATTGAATATTTCCGGTAGAATCTCCAAAACGGCAATTACCGTGGTTTGGACAGGACACAGAGTTGACATTGTGCAAAACGGTTGATGCGCGCCGTGTTTGGCAGCGAATGAGGAGTATAACGCGCATCGAATTGTCGACATACCACCAATAGCAGCGGAGACACATGCAATTGAATATTTAAGCCTAAATGTGTGAAACCGCAATTATAATGAATTTGGCAGGGGCCTGAGCTGACATACCGCAAACAGGCTGGTGTGCGCTGCATTTGGCTGCAATTGTGCTGCGTAGTGAGCAACGAGTTTTCGAGATATCACCAATGGCAACGGAGATACGTTCAATAGAATATTGAATCCTAAATATGCAGAACTGGAATAACATTGGATTTGTCCTCGACCGGAGTTCACGTAATGAAAACAGGAGCAGGTGCGCTGTATTTGGCAGCAAATGTGGAGTATAATGCGCATCGAATTGTTGACGTGCCACCAATATCAGCGGAGATACGTTTAATTGAATACTGAAGCCTAAATATGCAAAACTGCAATTACAAATGTTTTGGCAGGGACCAGGGTTGACATTGCAAAAACCGGCTGATTGGCGCTGAATTTTGCAGCGAATGAGGAGTACAACGCGCATCGAATTTACGACATACCACCAATATCAGAGGAGATACGATTAATTGCATACTGAAGCCTAAATATCCCAAACACCCAAATACATATGTATCCCAAGTACAGAGTTGACATTGCGCAACCCGGTTGATGTGCGCTGTCTTTGGCAGCAAATGTACGGTACAACGCGGATCGAATTGTCGAAATATCTCAAATGGAAACGCTGATACGTTCAATTGAATATTTCAGGCAGAATCTGCAAAATTGCAGTAACGCTGTACTTGACAGGGCCCAGACTTGACATGGCGTAAACCGAACGATGTGCGCTGTATTTGGCAGGAAATTTGGAGAAGAACGCGCATCGAATTGTGGACATATTACCAATAACAGCGGAGATGCGTTAAATTGAATATTGAAGCCTGAATATGCAGTACTGATATATCATTGGACTTGACCTCGACCCGACTTGACATAATGCATTCAGGAGCAGGTGCGCTGTATTCAGCAGCAAATGTTTAGTATTTCGCGGATTGAACTGTGGACATGTTTCAAATGGAATCAGAGATACGTTCAATTGAATATTTCCGGCAGAATCTCCAAAATGGCAATAACGCTGTATTTGACAGGACACAGCACTGGCAATGCGCAAACCGGTTGATGCGCCCTGTATTTGGCAGCAACTGTGGAGTATAACACACATGGCGTTGTCGAGATAGCACCAATGGCAGTGTAGAAACGTTCAATGGAATTTTCGATCCTGAATATGCAGTACTGCAATATCATTGGATTTGAACTAGAACCGAGTTGACATAATGTAAGCTGGTGCAGGTCTGCTGTATTTGGCAGCAACTGTGGAGTATAACGCGCATCGAATTGTCGTGATACCACCAGTAGCAGCGGAGATACGTTCAATAGAATATTTAATGCTTAATTTGCAAATCTGCAGTTGGGGTGGAATTGACGGGGCCCAGAATTGACATAGTGTAATATCGGAATGTATTGAAGATGTTGTTTTGTCCGATTTATTATAATTTATTATTAATGGATTGAAATTACAGATATTAGTTAGACAGAAAACGATGTTTGATTAACAGGAAAACTAAATACAACGCTCGTATTTGTATCAAATAACTCGACAGCTATTTGGTAATACTCTCTCTCTCTCTCTCTCTCTCTCTCACTAGCAACTCTAACAACTCTACAACTCTAACAGCTCAACTCTCACGACTCTACTCTTCGACGACTCGGTTAGCTCTCGACTCTACTCTTCGACGTCTCGATCAACTCTCGACTCTACTCTTCGACGTCTCGATCCACTCTCGACTCTACTCTTCGACGTCTCGATCAACTCTCTCGACTCTACTCTTCGACGTCTCGATCAACTCACGACTCTACTCTTCGACGTCTCGATCAACTCTCAACTCTACTCTTCGACGTCTCGATCAACTCTCTCGACTCTACTCTTCGACGTCTCGATCAACTCTCACGACTCTACTCTTCGACGTCTCGATCAACTATCACGACTCTACTCTTCGACGTCTCGATCAACTCTGACTCTACTCTTCGACATCTCGATCAACTCTGCCCTTCGCAACACACTCGCTTTTCGACTCGCACACTCTGACCTCTCGGTCATCGCTCCTTGAACCCGAAACCGTCCTTTTTGTTCTAACGCTGTTTATCGTTTTTCCGCATACCTCTGCAAGAACTAGGTCACTTTAGTCACATAGGCGCTCTTAGATATAAAGAAACCACAAAGGACGACGTACACGGTGTTTTTCTAGTTTCAGCCGATTTCCAATCGAAGCTATTTTACGATATTACAATAGCAAAAACGGGCAGATTTGTGCTGTATTTGGCAGAAATTGTGGATTATAACGCGAGTCGAATTGTAGATATATCACCAATAGCATGCGTAAATACGTCCAAATGGAAATTGAAGCCGGAATATGCAGAACTGCAATTATAATGTATTCGACAGGGCAAAGAGTTGACATAGTGCGAACCGGCTGATTGGCGCTGTATCTGGCAGCAAATGAGAAGTACATCTCACGCCTAATCAGCGCCCAATCTCCAATAGCAGCGGTGATACGTTCAAATGAATATTCAATAATGTACCTGTTACGATACATGTAGTATTTTACTTTAACGGGACGAATGTGTTGAAAGTTCTGGATCTTTGGAGCCGAGATAATTTTATAGGAACACTAAATTTACATTAACGATTCATATTAAAATAGTAATATATTTATTCCATGGACGATTCCTGATATATTCATCGATTCATACTTTCTTCCATACCCGACTCTTAACCGACTCTAAACCGACTGACTAGTTTCCAGTCATCCGTTTTTCGGGAAGCAGTACACACACATACCTCCACACATCGACACTCACATACAAGTATCTCTACTACGCATTTAACCAAGTCCAGTACAGAAAATTACACATATCTCAACAGAATGTAACGCACTGCACGACGCAGCGTCAATGTAAGATACATTGTTGACATTTCGTCAGAATATTGGTGCATCTGAAACAAATTGCCGTCTCAATGGAATCATTTTATTTCAAGATTTACACTACATTTCTGAATCGTTTTCGCCGGACAAGTCCCTTTCACGTTCTCGCAAAAGCAAGCAGTCAAATTAAGGTACATACTATCAATTAGAATCTAATACATTTTTGTGATCCAACATCGATGGGACGATTTCGCTTCGAAATTTTCGGAGGACCACGTATCCTTCCAACGACGACCGCCGTACGAGCAGCGGATATGCTTACTTCGCGTCCTAGGTTCCGTCCACCACGTACTCTACTTCTTGATTCTTGGTTGGCAGCTTTCGTGGCTGCTGGCCCGAGAAACTCTTTCCTGACTCGCTTTCTCGTATGTCGCATGTGACGTCTTGCTGTCCGTCGTAGACACTTGTCCGATCTACATACGTTCAACCATTTGCGCGAGACAAGCGCGGCGCTCTGCAGGGTCGGGGGATCCAATCTTCGAAGTATCAAGTGCGAAATCTCCAGTGGTAGTTCGGAAATGATATCTACCTTGCTTGGCACGAACAGACCAACGACGCGTAATAGAGATCTAAAAATCTCCATGTTGCTTCTTCTGTTCCGCGAGCACGACTGACGGCCTGACTGAGAATCGAGGCATATATATGTGCTGCTCGTCACGGTGGACTGCGAGTTCCGCTTCCGGGAGAGAGAGCTGGTCAGTTCGCCCGCGTGTGCATGTATTTTCATACGTATATGTCGGGTTTCCATTAGAATTAGGGTTAGGGGCGTCAAACGAATCTTCGTTTGGGTTACACATTGTCGTTATGCAATACAGAAGACATTGACTAGTGCAAATGCGATTATTATAGAATTGGACAAGTAACCGTGGTAATTCGATACTCGAGAAACTAATGACCATGATCCTAGGTTCGATAACGAATCCGCGGTCAACGGGATTATGGATGAACATGCTCACAAAATCTAAGTCGGACTCTTTGTTAAAACGTGGAATATCCACCGAGCGTGCAGACGCTAAGTAACTCGCTAATACGACCTCACGAGAGAATGACATTCCGTCGCGATGATGCTGCAGAGGAAAACTATGATTGGGTGTGTCTAAGGACACGAGATCCTCGGATTCGTCGAGGATAGCCTTCGTTTAGAAGGTGCGGGAAAATGGCGTTGCTGCTAATTGGTCAATCTCCATATCGGTGGTTAGAAAAAGATGCTAGCCGCTCTCGGGGGAATGTTGCTCGTGGGAGACGGCGTTCGTTGAAAAATAGGTCTCTCCTATCTTCCCGTACCTGGGACAAAGATTGTTTGACTGTCTGAAGGACCTTAGCCAACTAAATCTTAAGATTCATAACGGGCCCTCAGGCTAGCTGAATATGTACTGCGGAGACGCATCGACATCTGGCAATCATCTTACTCGAAGAACAGTGTCTGCGAGAGACGAGGCACGAGACAGAGACCGTTTTAATGTTTACTGTCGCGTGTCGCCAGAAATAATTCTTTTAAGGAGGGGTACAGAATTACTTCATACCTTTGATATACAAAGCGTTCATCCCGTGACCGCGGCTACGTTCGGCGACTGGCTGTCGCCTCGATCCCAAACTCATTATCACAAATCTCGAACAAATACAATCGGATCGAAAGACGACAATTGCTTAATTACGCCTATGATAAAATCTAGATTACGGTGTTAAGGTATTTTCCCCAGGTTCCAAAGGGAAGGCTCCGATGTACTTTCATCTCCGACATATGTATAGCAGTTGTGTGTGAAATAAAGTAAATTATTTATATTTCCGAATCATCTCTTTACCTTGACAATAACACGCATCGAACTGTCAACATACCACCAATACCAGCGGTGATACGTATAATTGAATAGATAAGCCTAAATATGCCAAAGTGCAACTACAATGGATTCGACAGGATACAGAGATGACATTGCGCAAAACGATTGATGTGGGTTGTATGTGACAAATGTGGGGTATAGTGCGCATCGAATTGTTGTCATATCTCCAGTGGAATGGGAGATACGTTCAATTGAATATTTCCGGTAGAATCTCCAAAACGGCAATTACCGTGGATTGGACAGGACACTGAGTTGACATTGTGCAAAACGGTTGATGTGCGCCGTGTTTGGCAGCGAATGAGGAGTATAACGCGCATCGAATTGTCGACATACCACCAATAGCAGCGGAGACACATGCAATTGAATATTTAAGCCTAAATGTGTGAAACCGCAATTATAATGAATTTGGCAGGGGCCTGAGCTGACATACCGCAAGCAGGCTGGTGTGCGCTGCATTTGGCTGCAATTGTGCTGCGTAGTGAGCAACGAGTTTTCGAGATATCACCAATGGCAACGGAGATACGTTCAATAGAATATTGAATCCTGAATATGCAGAACTGGAATAACATTGGATTTGTCCTCGACCGGAGTTCACGTAATGAAAACAGGAGCAGGTGCGCTGTATTTGGCAGCAAATGTGGAGTATAATGCGCATCGAATTGTTGACGTGCCACCAATATCATCGGAGATACGTTTAATTGAATACTGAAGCCTAAATATGCAAAACTGCAATTACAAATGTTTTGGCAGGGACCAGGGTTGACATTGCAAAAACCGGCTGATTGGCGCTGAATTTTGCAGCGAATGAGGAGTACAACGCGCATCGAATTTACGACATACCACCAATATCAGAGGAGATACGATTAATTGCATACTGAAGCCTAAATATCCCAAACACCCAAATACATATGTATCCCAAGTACAGAGTTGACATTGCGCAACCCGGTTGATCTGCGCTGTCTTTGGCAGCAAATGTACGGTACAACGCGGATCGAATTGTCGAAATATCTCAAATGGAAACGCTGATACGTTCAATTGAATATTTCAGGCAGAATCTGCGAAATTGCAGTAACGCTGTACTTGACAGTGCCCAGACTTGACATGGCGTAAACCGAACGATGTGCGCTGTATTTGGCAGGAAATTTGGAGAAGAACGCGCATCGAATTGTGGACATATTACCAATAACAGCGGAGATGCGTTAAATTGAATATTGAAGCCTGAATATGCAGTACTGATATATCATTGGACTTGACCTCGACCCGACTTGACATAATGCATTCAGGAGCAGGTGCGCTGTATTCAGCAGCAAATGTATAGTATTTCGCGGATTCAACTGTGGACATGTTTCAAATGGAATCAGAGATACGTTCAATTGAATATTTCCGGCAGAATCTCCAAAATGGCAATAACGCTGTATTTGACAGGACACAGCACTGGCAATGCGCAAACCGGTTGATGCGCCCTGTATTTGGCAGCAACTGTGGAGTATAACACACATGGCGTTGTCGAGATAGCACCAATGGCAGTGTAGAAACGTTCAATGGAATTTTCGATCCTGAATATGCAGTACTGCAATATCATTGGATTTGAACTAGAACCGAGTTGACATAATGTAAGCTGGTGCAGGTCTGCTGTATTTGGCAGCAACTGTGGAGTATAACGCGCATCGAATTGTCGTGATACCACCAGTAGCAGCGGAGATACGTTCAATAGAATATTTAATGCTTAATTTGCAAATCTGCAGTTGGGGTGGAATTGACGGGGCCCAGAATTGACATAGTGTAATATCGGAATGTATTGAAGATGTTGTTTTGTCCGATTTATTGTAATTTATTATTAATGGATTGAAATTACAGATATTAGTTAGACAGAAAACGATGTTTGATTAACAGGAAAACTAAATACAACGCTCGTATTTGTATCAAATAACTCGACAGCTATTTGGTAATACTCTCTCTCTCTCTCTCTCTCTCACTAGCAACTCTAACAACTCTACAACACTAACAGCTCAACTCTCACGACTCTACTCTTCGACGACTCGATCAACTCACGACTCTACTCTTCGACGTCTCGATCAACTCTCGACTCTACTCTTCGACGTCTCGATCCACTCTCGACTCTACTCTTCGACGTCTCGATCAACTCTCTCGACTCTACTCTTCGACGTCTCGATCAACTCACGACTCTACTCTTCGACGTCTCGATCAACTCTCAACTCTACTCTTCGACGTCTCGATCAACTCTCTCGACTCTACTCTTCGACGTCTCGATCAACTCTCACGACTCTACTCTTCGACGTCTCGATCAACTATCACGACTCTACTCTTCGACGTCTCGATCATCTCTGACTCTACTCTTCGACATCTCGATCAACTCTGCCCTTCGCAACACACTCGCTTTTCGACTCGCACACTCTGACCTCTCGGTCATCGCTCCTTGAACCCGAAACCGTCCTTTTTGTTCTAACGCTGTTTATCGTTTTTCCGCATACCTCTGCAAGAACTAGGTCACTTTAGTCACATAGGCGCTCTTAGATATAAAGAAACCACAAAGGACGACGTACACGGTGTTTTTCTAGTTTCAGCCGATTTCCAATCGAAGCTATTTTACGATATTACAATAGCAAAAACGGGCAGATTTGTGCTCTATTTGGCAGAAATTGTGGATTATAACGCGAGTCGAATTGTAGATATATCACCAATAGCATGCGTAAATACGTCCAAATGGAAATTGAAGCCGGAATATGCAGAACTGCAATTATAATGTATTCGACAGGGCAAAGAGTTGACATAGTGCGAACCGGCTGATTGGCGCTGTATGTGGCAGCAAATGAGAAGTACATCTCACGCCTAATCAGCGCCCAATCTCCAATAGCAGCGGTGATACGTTCAAATGAATATTCAATAATGTACCTGTTACGATACATGTAGTATTTTACTTTAACGGGACGAATGTGTTGAAAGTTCTGGATCTTTGGAGCCGAGATAATTTTATAGGAACACTAAATTTACATTAACGATTCATATTAAAATAGTAATATATTTATTCCATGGACGATTCCTGATCTATTCATCGATTCATACTTTCTTCCATACCCGACTCTTAACCGACTCTAAACCGACTGACTAGTTTCCAGTCATCCGTTTTTCGGGAAGCAGTACACACACATACCTCCACACATCGACACTCACATACAAGTATCTCTACTACGCATTTAACCAAGTCCAGTACAGAAAATTACACATATCTCAACAGAATGTAACGCACTGCACGACGCAGCGTCAATGTAAGATACATTGTCGACATTTCGTCAGAATATTGGTGCATCTGAAACAAATTGCCGTCTCAATGGAATCATTTTATTTCAAGATTTACACTACATTTCTGAATCGTTTGCGCCGGACAAGTCCCTTTCACGTTCTCGCAAAAGCAAGCAGTCAAATTAAGGTACATACTATCAATTAGAATCTAATACATTTTTGTGATCCAACATCGATGGGACGATTTCGCTTCGAAATTTTCGGAGGACCACGTATCCTTCCAACGACGACCGCCGTACGAGCACCGGATATGCTTACTTCGCGTCTTAGGTTCCGTCCACCACGTACTCTACATCTTGATTCTTGGTTGGCAGCTTTCGTGGCTGCTGGCCCGAGAAACTCTTTCCTGACTCGCTTTCTCGTATGTCGCATGTGACGTCTTGCTGTCCGTCGTAGACACTTGTCCGATCTACATACGTTGAATCATTTGCGCGAGACAAGCGCGGCGCTCTGCAGGGTCGGGGGATCCAATCTTCGAAGTATCAAGTGCGAAATCTCCAGTGGTAGTTCGGAAATTATATCTACGTTGCTTGGCACGAACAGACCAACGACGCGTAATAGAGATCTAAAAATCTCCATGTTGCTTCCACTGTTCCGCGAGCACGACTGACGGCCTGACTGAGAATCGAGGCATATATATGTGCTGCTCGTCACGGTGGACTGCGAGTTCCGCTTCCGGGAGAGAGAGCTGGTCAGTTCGCCCGCGTGTGCATGTATTTTCATACGTATATGTCGGGTTTCCATTAGAATTAGGGTTAGGGGCGTCAAACGAATCTTCGTTTGGGTTACACATTGTCGTTATGCAATACAGAAGACATTGACTAGTGCAAATGCGATAATTATAGAATTGGACAAGTAACCGTGGTAATTCGATACTCGAGAAACTAATGACCATGATCCTAGGTTCGATAACGAATCCGCGGTCAACGGGATTATGGATGAACATGCTCACAAAATCTAAGTCGGACTCTTTGTTAAAACGTGGAATATCCACCGAGCGTGCAGACGCTAAGTAACTCGCTAATACGACCTCACGAGAGAATGACATTCCGTCGCGATGATGCTGCAGAGGAAAACTATGATTGGGTGTGTCTAAGGACACGAGATCCTCGGATTCGTCGAGGATAGCCTTCGTTTAGAAGGTGCGGGAAAATGGCGTTGCTGCTAATTGGTCAATCTCCATATCGGTGGTTAGAAAAAGATGCTAGCCGCTCTCGGGGGAATGTTGCTCGTGGGAGACGGCGTTCGTTGAAAAATAGGTCTCTCCTATCTTCCCGTACCTGGGACAAAGATTGTTTGACTGTCTGAAGGACCTTAGCCAACTAAATCTTAAGATTCATAACGGGCCCTCAGGCTAGCTGAATATGTACTGCGGAGACGCATCGACATCTGGCAATCATCTTACTCGAGGAACAGTGTCTGCGAGAGACGAGACACGAGACAGAGACCGTTTTAATGTTTACTGTCGCGTGTCGCCAGAAATAATTCTTTTAAGGAGGGTTACAGAATTACTTCATACCTTTGATATACAAGGCGTTCATCCCGTGACCGCGGCTACGTTCGGCGACTGGCTGTCGCCTCGATCCCAAACTCATTATCACAAATCTCGAACAAATACAATCGGATCGAAAGACGACAATTGCTTAATTACGCCTATGATAAAATCTAGATTACAGTGTTAAGGGATTTTCCCCAGGTTCCAAAGGGAAGGCTCCGATGTACTTTCATCTCCGACATATGTATAGCAGTTGTGTGTGAAATAAAGTAAATTATTTATATTTCCGAATCATCTCTTTACCTTGACAATAACACGCATCGAACTGTCAACATACCACCAATACCAGCGGTGATACGTATAATTGAATAGATAAGCCTAAATATGCCAAAGTGCAACTACAATGGATTCGACAGGATTCAGAGATGACATTGCGCAAACCGATTGATGTGGGTTGTATGTGACAAATGTGGGGTATTGTGCGCATCGAATTGTTGTCATATCTCCAGTGGAATGGGAGATACGTTCAATTGAATATTTCCGGTAGAATCTCCAAAACGGCAATTACCGTGGATTGGACAGGACACAGAGTTGACATTGTGCAAAACGGTTGATGTGCGCCGTGTTTGGTAGCGAATGAGGAGTATAACGCGCATCGAATTGTCGACATACCACCAATAGCAGCGGAGACACATGCAATTGAATATTTAAGCCTAAATGTGTGAAACCGCAATTATAATGAATTTGGCATGGGCCTGAGCTGACATACCGCAAACAGGCTGGTGTGCGCTGCATTTGGCTGCAATGGTGCTGCGTAGTGAGCAACGAGTTTTCGAGATATCACCAATGGCAACGGAGATACGTTCAATAGAATATTGAATCCTGAATATGCAGAACTGAATATCATTGGATTTGTCCTCGACCGGAGTTCACGTAATGAAAACAGGAGCAGGTGCGCTGTATTTGGCAACAAATGTGGAGTATAATGCGCATCGAATTGTTGACGTGCCACCAATATCAGCGGAGATACGTTTAATTGAATACTGAAGCCTAATATGCAAAACTGCAATTACAAATGTTTTGGCAGGGACCAGGGTTGACATTGCAAAAACCGGCTGATTGGCGCTGAATTTTGCAGCGAATGAGGAGTACAGCGCGCATCGAATTTACGACATACCACCAATATCAGAGGAGATACGATTAATTGCATACTGAAGCCTAAATATCCCAAACACCCAAATACATATGTATCCCAAGTACAGAGTTGACATTGCGCAACCCGGTTGATGTGCGCTGTCTTTGGCAGCAAATGTACGGTACAACGCGGATCGAATTGTCGAAATATCTCAAATGGAAACGCTGATACGTTCAATTGAATATTTCAGGCAGAATCTGCAAAATTGCAGTAACGCTGTACTTGACAGGGCCCAGACTTGACATGGCGTAAACCGAACGATGTGCGCTGTATTTGGCAGGAAATTTGGAGAAGAACGCGCATCGAATTGTGGACATATTACCAATAACAGCGGAGATGCGTTAAATTGAATATTGAAGCCTGAATATGCAGTACTGATATAACATTGGACTTGACCTCGACCCGACTTGACATAATGCATTCAGGAGCAGGTGCGCTGTATTCAGCAGCAAATGTATAGTATTTCGCGGATTGAACTGTGGACATGGTTCAAATGGAATCAGAGATACGTTCAATTGAATACTTCCGGCAGAATCTCCAAAATGGCAATAACGCTGTATTTGACAGGACACAGCACTGGCAATGCGCAAACCGGTTGATGCGCCCTGTATTTGGCAGCAAATGTGGAGTATAACACACATGGCGTTGTCGAGATAGCACCAATGGCAGTGTAGAAACGTTCAATGGAATTTTCGATCCTGAATATGCAGTACTGCAATATCATTGGATTTGAACTAGAACCGAGTTGACATAATGTAAGCTGGTGCAGGTCTGCTGTATTTGGCAGCAAATGTGGAGTATAACGCGCATCTAATTGTCGTGATACCACCAGTAGCAGCGGAGATACGTTCAATAGAATATTTAATGCTTAATTTGCAAATCTGCAGTTGGGGGTGGAATTGACGGGGCCCAGAATTGACACAGCAAAAACGGGCAGATTTGTGCTGTATTTGGCAGAAATTGTGGATTATAACGCGAGTCGAATGTTGATATATCACCAATAGCATGCGTAAATACGTCCAAATGGAAATTGAAGCCGGAATATGCAGAACTGCAATTATAATGTATTCGACAGGGCAAAGAGTTGACATAGTGCGAACGCGCTGATTTGCGCTGTATCTGGCAGCAAATGAGAAGTACATCTCACGCCTAATCAGCGCCCAATCTCCAATAGCAGCGGGTGATACGTTCAAATGAATATTCAATAATGTACCTGTTACGATACATGTAGTATTCTACTTTAACGGGACGAATGTGTTGAAAGTTCTGGATCTTTGGAGCCGAGATAATTTTATGGGAACACTAATTTTACATTAACGATACATATTAAAATAGTAATATATTTATTCATGGACGATTCCTAATATATTCATCGATTCATACTTTCTTCCATACCCGACTCTTAACCGACTCTAAACCGACTGACTAGTTTCCAGGTCATCCGTTTTTCGGGACGCAGTCACACACATACCTCCACACATCGACACTCACATACAAGGTATCTCTACGACGCATTTAACCAAGTCCAGCTCAGGAAAATTACACATATCACAACAGAATGTAACGCACTGCACGACGCAGCGTCAATGTAAGATACATTGTCGACATTTCGTCAGAATATTGGCGCATCTGAAACAAACTTCCGTCTCAATGGGAATCATTTTATTTCAAGATTTACGCTACATTTCTGAATCGTTTTCGCCGGACAAGTCCCTTTCACGTTCTCGCAAAAGCAAGCAGTCAAATTAAGGTACATACTATCAATTAGAATCTAATACATTTTTGTGATCCAACATCGATGGGACGATTTCGCTTCGAAATTTTCGGAGGACCACGTATCCTTCCAACGACGACCGCCGTTCGAGCAGCGGATAAGCTTACTTCGCGTCTTAGGTTCCGTCCACCACGTACTCTACTTCTTGATTCTTGGTTGGCAGCTTTCGTGGCTGCTGCCCGAGAAACTCTTTCCTGACTCGCTTTCTCGTATGTCGCATGTGACGTCTTGCTGTCCGTCGTAGACACTTGTCCTATCTACATACGTTCAACCATTTGCGCGAGACAAGCGCGGCGCTCTGCATGGTCGGGGGATCCAATCTTCGAAGTATCAAGTGCGAAATCTCCAGTGGTAGTTCGGAATGATATCTACCTTGCTTGGCACGAACAGACCAACGACGCGTAATAGAGATCTAAAATCTTCATGTTGCTTCCACTGTTCCGCGAGCACGACTGACGGCCTGACTGAGAATCGAGGCATATATATGTGCTGCTCGTCACGGTGGACTGCGAGTTCCGCTTCCGGGTGAGAGAGCTGGTCAGTTCGCCCGCGTGTGCATGTATTTTCATACGTATATGTCGGGTTTCCATTAGAATTAGGGTTAGGGGCGTCAAACGAATCTTCGTTTGGGGTTACACATTGTCGTTATGCAATATAGAAGACATTGACTAGTGCAAATGCGATTATTATAGAATTGGACAAGTAACCGTGGTAATTCGATACTCGAGAAACTAATGACCATGATCCTAGGTTCGATAACGAATCCGCGGTCAACGGGATTATGGATGAACATGCTCACAAAATCTAAGTCGGACTCTTTGTTAAAACGTGGAATATCCACCGAGCGTGCAGACGCTAAGTAACTCGCTAATACGACCTCACGAGAGAATGACATTCCGTCGCGATGATGCTGCAGAGGAAAACTATGATTGGGTGTGTCTCAGGACACGAGATCCTCGGATTCGTCGAGGATAGCCTTCGTTTAGAAGGTGCGGGAAAATGGCGTTGCTGATAATTGTCAATCTCCATATCGGTGGTTAGAAAAAGATGCTAGCCGCTCTCGGGGGAATGTTGCTCGTGGGAGACGGCGTTCGTTGAAAAATAGGTCTCTCCTATCTTCCGTACCTGGGACAAAGATTGTTTGACTGTCTGAAGGACTTTAGCCAACTAAATCTTAAGATTCATAACGGGCCCTCAGGCTAGCTGAATATGTACTGCGGAGACGCATCGACATCTGGCAATCATCTTGCTCGAAGAACAGTGTCTGCCAGAGACGAGACACGGGACAGAGACCGTTGGAATGTTTACTGTCGCGTGTCGCCAGAAATAATTCTTTTAAGAGGGGGTACAGAATTACTTCATACCTTTGATATACAAAGCGTTCATCCGTGACCGCGCTACGTTCGGCGACTGGCTGTCGCCTCGATCCCAAACACATTATCACAAATCTCGAACAAATACAATCGGATCGAAAGACGACAATTGCTTAATTACGCCTATGATAAAATCTAGATTACGGTGTTAAGGGACTTTCCCCAGGTTCCAAAGGAAGGCTCCGATGTACTTTCATCTCCGACATATGTATAGGCAGTTGTGTGTGAAATAAAGTAAATTATTTATATTTCCGAATCATCTCTTTACCTTGACAATAACACGCATCGAACTGTCAACATACCACCAATACCAGCGGTGATACGTATAATTGAATAGATAAGAATAAATATGCCAAAGTGCAACTACAATGGATTCGACAGGATACAGAAATGACATTGCGCAAACCGATTGATGTGGGTTGTATGTGACAAATGTGGGGTATAGTGCGCATCGAATTGTTGTCATATCTCCAGTGGGAATGGGAGATACGTTCAATTGAATATTTCCGGTAGAATCTCCAAAACGGCAATTACCGTGGATTGGACAGGACACAGAGTTGACATTGTGCAAAACGGTTGTTGTGCGCCGTGTTTGGCAGCGAATGAGGAGTATAACGCGCATCGAATTGTCGACATACCACCAATATCAGAGGAGATACGATTAATTGCATACTGAAGAATAAATATCCCAAACACCCAAATACATATGTATCCCAAGTACAGAGTTGACATTGCGCAACCCGGTTGATGTGCGCTGTCTTTGGCAGCAAATGTACGGTACAACGCGGATCGAATTGTCGAAATATCTCAAATGGAAACGCTGATACGTTCAATTGAATATTTCAGGCAGAATCTGCAAAATTGCAGTAACGCTGTACTAGACAGGGCCCAGACTTGACATGGCGTAAACCGAACGATGTGCGCTGTATTTGGCAGGAAATTTGGAGAAGAACGCGCATCGAATTGTGTACATATTACTAATAACAGCGGAGATGCGTTAAATTGAATATTGAAGCCTGAATATGCAGTACTGATATAACATTGGACTTGACCTTGACCCGACTTGACATAATGCATTCAGGAGCAGGTGCGCTGTGATCAGCAGCAAATGTATAGTATTTCGCGGATTGAACTGTGGACATGTTTCAAATGGAATCAGAGATACGTTCAATTGAATATTTCCGGCAGAATCTCCAAAATGGCAATAATGCTGTATTTGACAGGACACAGCATTGACAATGCGCAAACCGGTTGATGCGCCCTGTATTTGGCAGCAAATGTGGAGTATAACACACATGGCGTTGTCGAGATAGCACCAATGGCAGTGTAGAAACGTTCAATGGAATTTTCGATCCTGAATATGCAGTACTGCAATATCATTGGATTTGAACTAGAACCGAGTTGACATAATGTAAGCTGGTGCAGGTCTGCTGTATTTGGCAGCAAATGTGGAGTATAACGCGCATCGAATTGTCGTGATACCACCAGTAGCAGCGGAGATACGTTCAATAGAATATTTAATGCTTAATTTGCAAATCTGCAGTTGGGGTGGAATTGACGGGGCCCAGAATTGACATAGCAAAAACGGGCAGATTTGTGCTGTATTTGGCAGAAATTGTGGATTATAACGCGAGTCGAATTGTAGATATATCACCAATAGCATGCGTAAATACGTCCAAATGGAAATTGAAGCCGGAATATGCAGATCTGCAATTATAATGTATTCGACAGGGCAAAGAGTTGACATAGTGCGAACCGGCTGATTTGCGCTGTATCTGGCAGCAAATAAGAAGTACATCTCACGCCTAATCAGCGCCCAATCTCCAATAGCAGCGGTGATACGTTCAAATGAATATTCAATAATGTACCTGTTACGATACATGTAGTATTCTACTTTAACGGGACGAATGTGTTGAAAGTTCTGGATCTTTGGAGCCGAGATAATTTTATAGGAACACTAAATTTACATTAACGATTCATATTAAAATAGTAATATATTTATTCCATGGACGATTCCTAATATATTCATCGATTCATACTTTCTTCCATACCCGACTCTTAACCGACTCTAAACCGACTGACTAGTTTCCAGTCATCCGTTTTTCGGGAAGCAGTACACACACATACCTCCACACATCGACACTCACATACAAGTATCTCTACTACGCATTTAACCAAGTCCAGCACAGAAAATTACACATATCTCAACAGAATGTAACGCACTGCACGACGCAGCGTCAATGTAAGATACATTGTCGACATTTCGTCAGAATATTGGTGCATCTGAAACAAATTGCCGTCTCAATGGAATCATTTTATTTCAAGATTTACGCTACATTTCTGAATCGTTTTCGCCGGACAAGTCCCTATCACGTTCTCGCAAAAGCAAGCAGTCAAATTAAGGTACATACTATCAATTAGAATCTAATACATTTTTGTGATCCAGCATCGATGGGACGATTTCGCTTCGAAATTTTCGGAGGACCACGTATCCTTCCAACGACGACCGCCGTACGAGCAGCGGATAAGCTTACTTCGCGTCTTAGGTTCCGTCCACCACGTACTCTACTTCTTGATTCTTGGTTGGCAGCTTTCGTGGCTGCTGGCCTGAGAAACTCTTTCCTGACTCGCTTTCTCGTATGTCGCATGTGACGTCTTGCTGTCCGTCGTAGACACTTGTCCGATCTACATACGTTCAACCATTTGCGCGAGACAAGCGCGGCGCTCTGCAGGGTCGGGGGATCCAATCTTCGAAGTATCAAGTGCGAAATCTCCAGTGGTAGTTCGGAAATGATATCTACCTTGCTTGGAACGAACAGACCAACAACGCGTAATAGAGATCTAAAAATCTCCATGTTGCTTCCACTGTTCCGCGAGCACGACTGACGGCCTGACTGAGAATCGAGGCATATATATGTGCTGCTCGTCACGGTGGACTGCGAGTTCCGCTTCCGGGTGAGAGAGCTGGTCAGTTCGCCCGCGTGTGCATGTATTTTCATACGTATATGATGGGTTTCCATTAGAATTAGGGTTAGGGGCGTCAAACGAATCTTCGTTTGGGTTACACATTGTCGTCATGCAATATAGAAGACATTGACTAGTGCAAATGCGATTATTATAGAATTGGACAAGTAACCGTGGTAATTCGATACTCGAGAAACTAATGACCATGATCCTAGGTTCGATAACGAATCCGCGGTCAACGGGAATATGGATGAACATGCTCACAAAATCTAAGTCGGACTCTTTGTTAAAACGTGGAATATCCACCGAGCGTGCAGACGCTAAGTAACTCGCTAATACGACCTCACGAGAGAATGACATTCCGTCGCGATGATGCTGCAGAGGAAAACTATGATTGGGTGTGTCTAAGGACACGAGATCCTCGGATTCGTCGAGGATAGCCTTCGTTTAGAAGGTGCGGGAATATGGCGTTGCTGCCAATTGGTCAATCTCCATATCGGTGGTTAGAAAAAGATGCTAGCCGCTCTCGGGGGAATCTTGCTCGTGGTAGACGGCGTTCGTTGAAAAATAGGTCTCTACTATCTTCCCGTACCTGGGACAAAGATTGTTTGACTGTCTGAAGGACTTTAGCCAACTAAATCTTAAGATTCATAACGGGCCCTCAGGCTAGCTGAATATGTACTGCGGAGACGCATCGACATCTGGCAATCATCTTGCTCGAAGAACAGTGTCTGCCAGAGACGAGACACGGGACAGAGACCGTTGGAATGTTTACTGTCGCGTGTCGCCAGAAATAATTCTTTTAAGGAGGGGTACAGAATTACTTCATACCTTTGATATACAAAGCGTTCATCCCGTGACCGCGGCTACGTTCGGCGACTGGCTGTCGCCTCGATCCCAAACACATTATCACAAATCTCGAACAAATACAATCGGATCGAAAGACGACAATTGCTTAATTACGCCTATGATAAAATCTAGATTACGGTGTTAAGGGACTTTCCCCAGGTTCCAAAGGGAAGGCTCCGATGTACTTTCATCTCCGACATATGTATAGCAGTTGTGTGTGAAATAAAGTAAATTATTTATATTTCCGAATCATCTCTTTACCTTGACAATAACACGCATCGAACTGTCAACATACCACCAATACCAGCGGTGATACGTATAATTGAATAGATAAGAATAAATATGCCAAAGTGCAACTACAATGGATTCGACAGGATACAGAGATGACATTGCGCAAACCGATTGATGTGGGTTGTATATGACAAATGTGGGGTATAGTGCGCATCGAATTGTTGTCATATCTCCAGTGGAATGGGAGATACGTTCAATTGAATATTTCCGGTAGAATCTCCAAAACGGCAATTACCGTGGATTGGACAGGACACAGAGTTGACATTGTGCAAAACGGTTGTTGTGCGCCGTGTTTGGCAGCGAATGAGGAGTATAACGCGCATCGAATTGTCGACATACCACCAATATCAGAGGAGATACGATTAATTGCATACTGAAGCCTAAATATCCCAAACACCCAAATACATATGTATCCCAAGTACAGAGTTGACATTGCGCAACCCGGTTGATGTGCGCTGTCTTTGGCAGCAAATGTACGGTACAACGCGGATCGAATTGTCGAAATATCTCAAATGGAAACGCTGATACGTTCAATTGAATATTTCAGGCAGAATCTGCAAAATTGCAGTAACGCTGTAGTTGACAGGGCCCAGACTTGACATGGCGTAAACCGAACGATGTGCGCTGTATTTGGCAGGAAATTTGGAGAAGAACGCGCATCGAATTGTGGACATATTACCAATAACAGCGGAGATGCGTTAAATTGAATATTGAAGCCTGAATATGCGGTACTGATATAACATTGGACTTGACCTCGACCCGACTTGACATAATGCATTCAGGAGCAGGTGCGCTGTATTCAGCAGCAAATGTATAGTATTTCGCGGATTGAACTGTGGACATGTTTCAAATGGAATCAGAGATACGTTCAATTGAATATTTCCGGCAGAATCTCCAAAATGGCAATAACGCTGTATTTGACAGGACACAGCATTGACAATGCGCAAACCGGTTGATGCGCCCTGTATTTGGCAGCAAATGTGGAGTATAACACACATGGCGTTGTCGAGATAGCACCAATGGCAGTGTAGAAACGTTCAATGGAATTTTCGATCCTGAATATGCAGTACTGCAATATCATTGGATTTGAACTAGAACCGAGTTGACATAATGTAAGCTGGTGCAGGTCTGCTGTATTTGGCAGAAATTGTGGATTATAACGCGAGTCGAATTGTAGATATATCACCAATAGCATGCGTAAATACGTCCAAATGGAAATTGAAGCCGGAATATGCAGATCTGCAATTATAATGTATTCGACAGGGCAAAGAGTTGACATAGTGCGAACCGGCTGATTTGCGCTGTATCTGGCAGCAAATGAGAAGTACATCTCACGCCTAATCAGCGCCCAATCTCCAATAGCAGCGGTGATACGTTCAAATGAATATTCAATAATGTACCTGTTACGATAAATGTAGTATTCTACTTTAACGGGACGAATGTGTTGAAAGTTCTGGATCTTTGGAGCCGAGATAATTTTATAGGAACACTAAATTTACATTAACGATTCATATTAAAATAGTAATATATTTATTCCATGGACGATTCCTAATATATTCATCGATTCATACTTTCTTCCATACCCGACTTTTAACCGACTCTAAACCGACTGACTAGTTTCCAGTCATCCGTTTTTCGGGATGCAGTACACACACATACCTCCACACATCGACACTCACATACAAGTATCTCTACTACGCATTTAACCAAGTCCAGCACAGAAAATTACACATATCTCAACAGAATGTAACGCACTGCACGACGCAGCGTCAATGTAAGATACATTGTCGACATTTCGTCAGAATGTTGGTGCATCTGAAACAAATTGCCGTCTCAATGGAATCATTTTATTTCAAGATTTACGCTACATTTCTGAATCGTTTTCGCCGGACAAGTCCCTTTCACGTTCTCGCAAAAGCAAGCAGTCAAATTAAGGAACATACTATCAATTAGAATCTAATACATTTTTGTGATCCAACATCGATGGGACGATTTCGCTTCGAAATTTTCGGAGGACCACGTATCCTTCCAACGACGACCGCAGTACGAGCAGCGGATAAGCTTACTTCGCGTCTTAGGTTCCGTCCACCACGTACTCTACTTCTTGATTCTTGGTTGGCAGCTTTCGTGGCTGCTGGCCCGAGAAACTCTTTCCTGACTCGCTTTCTCGTATGTCGCATGTGACGTCTTGCTGTCCGTCGTAGACACTTGTCCGATCTACATACGTTCAACCATTTGCGCGAGACAAGCGCGGCGCTCTGCAGGGTCGGGGGATCCAATCTTCGAAGTATCAAGTGCGAAATCTCCAGTGGTAGTTCGGAAATGATATCTACCTTGCTTGGCACGAACAGACCAACGACGCGTAATAGAGATCTAAAAATCTCCATGTTGCTTCCACTGTTCCGCGAGCACGACCGACGGCCTGACTGAGAATCGATGCATATATATGTGCTGCTCGTCACGGTGGACTGCGAGTTCCGCTTCCGGGTGAGAGAGCTGGTCAGTTCGCCCGCGTGTGCATGTATTTTCATACGTATATGTCGGGTTTCCATTAGAATTAGGGTTAGGGGCGTCAAACGAATCTTCGTTTGGGTTACACATTGTCGTTATGCAATATAGAAGACATTGACTAGTGCAAATGCGATTATTATAGAATTGGACATGTAACCGTGGTAATTCGATACTCGAGAAACTAATGACCATGATCCTAGGTTCGATAACGAATCCGCGGTCAACGGGATTATGGATGAACATGCTCACAAAATCTAAGTCGGACTCTTTGTTAAAACGTGGAATATCCACCGAGCGTGCAGACGCTAAGTAACTCGCTAATACGACCTCACGAGAGAATGACATTCCGTCGCGATGATGCTGCAGAGGAAAACTATGATTGGGTGTGTCTAAGGACACGAGATCCTCGGATTCGTCGAGGATAGCCTTCGTTTAGAAGGTGCGGGAAAATGGCGTTGCTGATAATTGGTCAATCTCCATATCGGTGGTTAGTTAAAGATGCTAGCCGCTCTCGGGGGAATGTTGCTCGTGGGAGACGGCGTTCGTTGAAAAATAGGTCTCTCCTATCTTCCCGTACCTGGCACAAAGATTGTTTGACTGTCTGAAGGACTTTAGCCAACTAAATCTTAAGATTCATAACGGGCCCTCAGGCTAGCTGAATATGTACTGCGGAGACGCATCGACATCTGGCAATCATCATACTCGAAGAACAGTGTCTGCGAGAGACGAGACACGGGACAGAGACCGTTGGAATGTTTACTGTCGCGTATCGCCAGAAATAATTCTTTTAAGGAGGGGTACAGAATTACTTCATACCTTTGATATACAAAGCGTTCATCCCGTGACCGCGGCTACGTTCGGCGACTGGCTGTCGCCTCGATCCCAAACTCATTATCACAAATCTCGAACAAATACAATCGGATCGAAAGACGACAATTGCTTAATTACGCCTATGATAAAATCTAGATTACGGTGTTAAGGGATTTTCCCCAGGTTCCAAAGGGAAGGCTCCGATGTACTTTCCTCTCCGACATATGTATAGCAGTTGTGTGTGAAATAAAGAAAATTATTTATATTTCCGAATCATCTCTTTACATTAACAATAACACGCATCGAACTGTCAACATACCACCAATACCAGCGGCGATACGTATAATTGAATAGATAAGGCTAAATATGCCAAAGGGCAACTACAATGGATTCGACAGGATACAGAGATGACATTGCGCAAACCGATTGATGTGGGTTGTATGTGACAAATGTGGGGTATAGTGCGCATCGAATTGTTGTCATATCTCCAGTGGAATGGGAGATACGTTCAATTGAATATTTCCGGTAGAATCTCCAAAACGGCAATTACCGTGGATTGGACAGGACACAGAGTTGACATTGTGCAAAACGGTTGTTGTGCGCCGTGTTTGGCAGCGAATGAGGAGTATAACGCGCATCGAATTGTCGACATACCACCAATATCAGAGGAGATACGATTAATTGCATACTGAAGCCTAAATATCCCAAACACCCAAATACATATGTATCCCAAGTACAGAGTTGACATTGCGCAACCCGGTTGATGTGCGCTGTCTTTGGCAGCAAATGTACGGTACAACGCGGATCGAATTGTCGAAATATCTCAAATGGAAACGCTGATACGTTCAATTGAATATTTCAGGCAGAAATCTGCAAAATTGCAGTAACGCTGTACTTGACAGGGTCCAGACTTGACATGGCGTAAACCGAACGATGTGCGCTGTATTTGGCAGGAAATTTGGAGAAGAACGCGCATCGAATTGTGGACATATTACCAATAACAGCGGAGATGCGTTAAATTGGATATTGAAGCCTGAATATGCAGTACTGATATAACATTGGACTTGACCTCGACCCGACTTGACATAATGCATTCAGGGAGCAGGTGCGCTGTATTCAGCAGCAAATGTATAGTATTTCGCGGATTGAACTGTGGACATGTTTCAAATGGAATCAGAGATACGTTCAATTGAATATTTCCGGCAGAATCTCCAAAATGGCAATAACGCTGTATTTGACAGGACACAGCATTGACAATGCGCAAACCGGTTGATGCGCCCTGTATTTGGCAGCAAATGTGGAGTATAACACACATGGCGTTGTCGAGATAGCACCAATGGCAGTGTAGAAACGTTCAATGGAATTTTCGATCCTGAATATGCAGTACTGCAATATCATTGGATTTGAACTAGAACCGAGTTGACATAATGTAAGCTGGTGCAGGGTCTGCTGTATTTGGCAGCAAATGTGGAGTATAACGCGCATCGAATTGTCGTGATACCACCAGTAGCAGCGGAGATCCGTTCAATAGCATATTTAATGCTTAATTTGCAAATCTGCAGTTGGGGTGGAATTGACGGGGCCCCAGAATTGACATAGCAAAAACGGGCAGATTTGTGCTGTATTTGGCAGAAATTGTGGGATTATAACGCGAGTCGAATTGTAGATATATCACCAATAGCATGCGTAAATACGTCCAAATGGAAATTGAAGCCGGAATATGCAGAACTGCAATTATAATGTATTCGACAGGGCAAAGGAGTTGACATAGTGCGAACCGGCTGATTTGCGCTGAATCTGGCAGCAAATGAGAAGTACATCTCACGCCTAATCAGCGCCCAATCTCCAATAGCAGCGGTGATACGTTCAAATGAATATTCAATAATGTACCTGTTACGATAAATGTAGTATTCTACTTTAACGGGACGAATGTGTTGAAAGTTCTGGATCTTTGGAGCCGAGATAATTTTATAGGAACACTAAATTTACATTAACGATTCATATTAAAATAGTAATATATTTATTCCATGGACGATTCCTAATATATTCATCGATTCATACTTTCTTCCATACCCGACTTTTAACCGACTCTAAACCGACTGACTAGTTTCCAGTCATCCGTTTTTTCGGGATGCAGTACACACACATACCTCCACACATCGACACTCACATACAAGTATCTCTACTACGCATTTAACCAAGTCCAGCACAGAAAATTACACATATCTCAACAGAATTGTAAACGCACTGCACGACGCAGCGTCAATGTAAGATACATTGTCGACATTTCGTCAGAATGTTGGTGCATCTGAAACAAATGCCGTCTCAATGGAATCATTTTATTTCAAGATTTACGCTACATTTCTGAATCGTTTTCGCCGGACAAGTCCCTTTCACGTTTCATCGCAAAAGCAAGCAGTCAAATTAAGGAACATACTATCAATTAGAATCTAATACATTTTTGTGATCCAACATCGATGGGACGATTTCGCTTCGAAATTTTCGGAGGACCACGTATCCTTCCAACGACGACCGCAGTACGAGCAGCGGATAAGCTTACTTCGCGTCTTATGGTTCCGTCCACCACGTACTCTACTTCTTGATTCTTGGTTGGCAGCTTTTCGTGGCTGCTGGCCCGAGAAACTCTTTCCTGACTCGCTTTCTCGTATGTCGCATGTGACGTCTTTGCTGTCCGTCGTAGACACTTGTCCGATCTACATACGTTCAACCATTTGCGCGAGACAAGCGCGGCGCTCTGCAGGGTCGGGGGATCCAATCTTCGAAGTATCAAGTGCGAAATCTCCAGTGGTAGTTCGGAAATGATATCTACCTTGCTTGGCACGAACAGACCAACGACGCGTAATAGAGATCTAAAAATCTCCATGTTGCTTCCACTGTTCCGCGAGCACGACCGACGGCCTGACCTGAGAATCGATTCATATATATGTGCTGCTCGTCACGGTGGACTGCGAGTTCCGCTTCCGGGTGAGAGAGCTGGTCAGTTCGCCCGCGTGTGCATGTATTTTCATACGTATATGTCGGGTTTCCATTAGAATTAGGGTTAGGGGCGTTAAACGAATCTTCGTTTGGGTTACACATTGTCGTTATGCAATATAGAAGACATTGACTAGTGCAAATGCGATTATTATAGAATTGGACATGTAACCGTGGTAATTCGATACTCGAGAAACTAATGACCATGATCCTAGGTTCGATAACGAATCCGCGGTCAACGGGATTATGGATGAACATGCTCACAAAATCTAAGTCGGACTCTTTGTTAAAACGTGGAATATCCACCGAGCGTTGCAAGTAACTCGCTAATACGACCTCACGAGAGAATGACATTCCGTCGCGATGATGCTGCAGAGGAAAACTATGATTGGGTGTGTCTAAGGACACGAGATCCTCGGAATCGTCGAGGATAGCCTTCGTTTAGAAGGTGCGGGAAAATGGCGTTGCTGATAATTGGTCAATCTCCATATCGGTGGTTAGTTAAAGATGCTAGCCGCTCTCGGGGGAATGTTGCTCGTGGGAGACGGCGTTCGTTGAAAATAGGTCTCTCCTATCTTCCCGTACCTGGCACAAAGATTGTTTGACTGTCTGAAGGACTTTAGCCAACTAAATCTTAAGATTCATAACGGGCCCTCAGGCTAGCTGAATATGTACTGCGGAGACGCATCGACATCTGGCAATCATCTTACTCGAAGAACAGTGTCTGCGAGAGACGAGACACGGGACAGAGACCGTTGGAATGTTTACTGTCGCGTATCGCCAGAAATAATTCTTTTAAGGAGGGGTACAGAATTACTTCATACCTTTGATATACAAAGCGTTCATCCCGTGACCGCGGCTACGTTCGGCGACTGGCTGTCGCCTCGATCCCAAACTCATTATCACAAATCTCGAACAAATACAATCGGATCGAAAGACGACAATTGCTTAATTACGCCTATGATAAAATCTAGATTACGGTGTTAAGGGATTTTCCCCAGGTTCCAAAGGGAAGGCTCCGATGTACTTTCATCTCCGACATATGTATAGCAGTTGTGTGTGAAATAAAGTAAATTATTTATATTTCCGAATCATCTCTTTACCTTGACAATAACACGCATCGAACTGTCAACATACCACCAATACCAGCGGTGATACGTATAATTGAATAGATAAGCCTAAATATGCCAAAGGGCAACTACAATGGATTCGACAGGATACAGAGATGACATTGCGCAAACCGATTGATGTGGGTTGTATGTGACAAATGTGGGGTATAGTGCGCATCGAATTGTTGTCATATCTCCAGTGGAATGGGAGATACGTTCAATTGAATATTTCCGGTAGAATCTCGAAAACGGCAATTACCGTGGATTGGACAGGACACAGAGTTGACATTGTGCAAAACGGCTGATGTGCGCCGTGTTTGGCAGCGAATGAGGAGTATAACGCGCATCGAATTGTCGACATACCACCAATAGCAGCGGAGACACATGCAATTAAATTTTAAGCCTAAATGTGTGAAACCGCAATTATAATTAATTTGGCAGGGGCTTGAGCTGACATACCGCAAACAGGCTGGTGTGCGCTGCATTTGGCTGCAATTGTGCTGCGTAGTGAGCAACGAGTTTTCGAGATATCACCAATGGCAACGGAGATACGTTCAATAGAATATTGAATCCTGAATATGCAGAACTGGAATAACATTGGATTTGTCCTCGACCGGAGTTCACGTAATGAAAACAGGAGCAGGTGCGCTGTATTTGGCAGCAAATGTGGAGTATAATGCGCATCGAATTGTTGACGTGCCACCAATATCAGCGGAGATACGTTTAATTGAATACTGAAGCCTAAATATGCAAAACTGCAATTACAAATGTTTTGGCAGGGACCAGGGTTGACATTGCAAAAACCGGCTGATTGGCGCTGAATTTTGCAGCGAATGAGGAGTACAACGCGCATCGAATTTACGACATACCACCAATATCAGAGGAGATACGATTAATTGCATACTGAAGCCTAAATATCCCAAACACCCAAATACATATGTATCCCAAGTACAGAGTTGACATTGCGCAACCCGGTTGATGTGCGCTGTCTTTGGCAGCAAATGTACGGTACAACGCGGATCGAATTGTCGAAATATCTCAAATGGAAACGCTGATACGTTCAATTGAATATTTCAGGCAGAATCTGCAAAATTGCAGTAACGCTGTACTTGACAGGGCCCAGACTTGACATGGCGTAAACCGAACGATGTGCGCTGTATTTGGCAGGAAATTTGGAGAAGAACGCGCATCGAATTGTGGACATATTACCAATAACAGCGGAGATGCGTTAAATTGGATATTGAAGCCTGAATATGCAGTACTGATATAACATTGGACTTGACCTCGACCCGACTTGACATAATGCATTCAGGAGCAGGTGCGCTGTATTCAGCAGCAAATGTATAGTATTTCGCGGATTGAACTGTGGACATGTTTCAAATGGAATCAGAGATACGTTCAATTGAATATTTCCGGCAGAATCTCCAAAATGGCAATAACGCTGTATTTGACAGGACACAGCATTGACAATGCGCAAACCGGTTGATGCGCCCTGTATTTGGCAGCAAATGTGGAGTATAACACACATGGCGTTGTCGAGATAGCACCAATGGCAGTGTAGAAACGTTCAATGGAATTTTCGATCCTGAATATGCAGTACTGCAATATCATTGGATTTGAACTAGAACCGAGTTGACATAATGTAAGCTGGTGCAGGTCTGCTGTATTTGGCAGCAAATGTGGAGTATAACGCGCATCGAATTGTCGTGATACCACCAGTAGCAGCGGAGATCCGTTCAATAGAATATTTAATGCTTAATTTGCAAATCTGCAGTTGGGGTGGAATTGACGGGGCCCAGAATTGACATAGCAAAAACGGGCAGATTTGTGCTGTATTTGGCAGAAATTGTGGATTATAACGCGAGTCGAATTGTAGATATATCACCAATAGCATGCGTAAATACGTCCAAATGGAAATTGAAGCCGGAATATGCAGAACTGCAATTATAATGTATTCGACAGGGCAAAGAGTTGACATAGTGCGAACCGGCTGATTTGCGCTGAATCTGGCAGCAAATGAGAAGTACATCTCACGCCTAATCAGCGCCCAATCTCCAATAGCAGCGGTGATACGTTCAAATGAATATTCAATAATGTACCTGTTACGATAAATGTAGTATTCTACTTTAACGGGACGAATGTGTTGAAAGTTCTGGATCTTTGGAGCCGAGATAATTTTATAGGAACACTAAATTTACATTAACGATTCATATTAAAATAGTAATATATTTATTCCATGGACGATTCCTAATATATTCATCGATTCATACTTTCTTCCATACCCGACTTTTAACCGACTCTAAACCGACTGACTAGTTTCCAGTCATCCGTTTTTCGGGATGCAGTACACACACATACCTCCACACATCGACACTCACATACAAGTATCTCTACTACGCATTTAACCAAGTCCAGCACAGAAAATTACACATATCTCAACAGAATGTAACGCACTGCACGACGCAGCGTCAATGTAAGATACATTGTCGACATTTCGTCAGAATGTTGGTGCATCTGAAACAAATTGCCGTCTCAATGGAATCATTTTATTTCAAGATTTACGCTACATTTCTGAATCGTTTTCGCCGGACAAGTCCCTTTCACGTTCTCGCAAAAGCAAGCAGTCAAATTAAGGAACATACTATCAATTAGAATCTAATACATTTTTGTGATCCAACATCGATGGGACGATTTCGCTTCGAAATTTTCGGAGGACCACGTATCCTTCCAACGACGACCGCAGTACGAGCAGCGGATAAGCTTACTTCGCGTCTTAGGTTCCGTCCACCACGTACTCTACTGCTTGATTCTTGGTTGGCAGCTTTCGTGGCTGCTGGCCCGAGAAACTCTTTCCTGACTCGCTTTCTCGTATGTCGCATGTGACGTCTTGCTGTCCGTCGTAGACACTTGTCCGATCTACATACGTTCAACCATTTGCGCGAGACAAGCGCGGCGCTCTGCAGGGTCGGGGGATCCAATCTTCGAAGTATCAAGTGCGAAATCTCCAGTGGTAGTTCGGAAATGATATCTACCTTGCTTGGCACGAACAGACCAACGACGCGTAATAGAGATCTAAAAATCTCCATGTTGCTTCCACTGTTCCGCGAGCACGACCGACGGCCTGACTGAGAATCGATGCATATATATGTGCTGCTCGTCACGGTGGACTGCGAGTTCCGCTTCCGGGTGAGAGAGCTGGTCAGTTCGCCCGCGTGTGCATGTATTTTCATACGTATATGTCGGGTTTCCATTAGAATTAGGGTTAGGGGCGTCAAACGAATCTTCGTTTGGGTTACACATTGTCGTTATGCAATATAGAAGACATTGACTAGTGCAAATGCGATTATTATAGAATTGGACATGTAACCGTGGTAATTCGATACTCGAGAAACTAATGACCATGATCCTAGGTTCGATAACGAATCCGCGGTCAACGGGATTATGGATGAACATGCTCACAAAATCTAAGTCGGACTCTTTGTTAAAACGTGGAATATCCACCGAGCGTGCAGACGCTAAGTAACTCGCTAATACGACCTCACGAGAGAATGACATTCCGTCGCGATGATGCTGCAGAGGAAAACTATGATTGGGTGTGTCTAAGGACACGAGATCCTCGGATTCGTCGAGGATAGCCTTCGTTTAGAAGGTGCGGGAAAATGGCGTTGCTGATAATTGGTCAATCTCCATATCGGTGGTTAGTTAAAGATGCTAGCCGCTCTCGGGGGAATGTTGCTCGTGGGAGACGGCGTTCGTTGAAAAATAGGTCTCTCCTATCTTCCCGTACCTGGCACAAAGATTGTTTGACTGTCTGAAGGACTTTAGCCAACTAAATCTTAAGATTCATATCGGGCCCTCAGGCTAGCTGAATATGTACTGCGGAGACGCATCGACATCTGGCAATCATCATACTCGAAGAACAGTGTCTGCGAGAGACGAGACACGGGACAGAGACCGTTGGAATGTTTACTGTCGCGTATCGCCAGAAATAATTCTTTTAAGGAGGGGTACAGAATTACTTCATACCTTTGATATACAAAGCGTTCATCCCGTGACCGCGGCTACGTTCGGCGACTGGCTGTCGCCTCGATCCCAAACTCATTATCACAAATCTCGAACAAATACAATCGGATCGAAAGACGACAATTGCTTAATTACGCCTATGATAAAATCTAGATTACGGTGTTAAGGGATTTTCCCCAGGTTCCAAAGGGAAGGCTCCGATGTACTTTCCTCTCCGACATATGTATAGCAGTTGTGTGTGAAATAAAGAAAATTATTTATATTTCCGAATCATCTCTTTACATTAACAATAACACGCATCGAACTGTCAACATACCACCAATACCAGCGGCGATACGTATAATTGAATAGATAAGGCTAAATATGCCAAAGGGCAACTACAATGGATTCGACAGGATACAGAGATGACATTGCGCAAACCGATTGATGTGGGTTGTATGTGACAAATGTGGGGTATAGTGCGCATCGAATTGTTGTCATATCTCCAGTGGAATGGGAGATACGTTCAATTGAATATTTCCGGTAGAATCTCGAAAACGGCAATTACCGTGGATTGGACAGGACACAGAGTTGACATTGTGCAAAACGGCTGATGTGCGCCGTGTTTGGCAGCGAATGAGGAGTATAACGCGCATCGAATTGTCGACATACCACCAATAGCAGCGGAGACACATGCAATTAAATTTTAAGCCTAAATGTGTGAAACCGCAATTATAATTAATTTGGCAGGGGCCTGAGCTGACATACCGCAAACAGGCTGGTGTGCGCTGCATTTGGCTGCAATTGTGCTGCGTAGTGAGCAACGAGTTTTCGAGATATCACCAATGGCAACGGAGATACGTTCAATAGAATATTGAATCCTGAATATGCAGAACTGGAATAACATTGGATTTGTCCTCGACCGGAGTTCACGTAATGAAAACAGGAGCAGGTGCGCTGTATTTGGCAGCAAATGTGGAGTATAATGCGCATCGAATTGTTGACGTGCCACCAATATCAGCGGAAATACGTTTAATTGAATACTGAAGCCTAAATATGCAAAACTGCAATTACAAATGTTTTGGCAGGGACCAGGGTTGACATTGCAAAAACCGGCTGATTGGCGCTGAATTTTGCAGCGAATGAGGAGTACAACGCGCATCGAATTTTCGACATACCACCAATATCAGAGGAGATACGATTAATTGCATACTGAAGCCTAAATATCCCAAACACCCAAATACATATGTATCCCAAGTACAGAGTTGACATTGCGCAACCCGGTTGATGTGCGCTGTCTTTGGCAGCAAATGTACGGTACAACGCGGATCGAATTGTCGAAATATCTCAAATGGAAACGCTGATACGTTCAATTGAATATTTCAGGCAGAATCTGCAAAATTGCAGTAACGCTGTAGTTGACAGGGCCCAGACTTGACATGGCGTAAACCGAACGATGTGCGCTGTATTTGGCAGGAAATTTGGAGATGAACGCGCATCGAATTGTGGACATATTACCAATAACAGCGGAGATGCGTTAAATTGAATATTGAAGCCTGAATATGCAGTACTGATATAACATTGGACTTGACCTCGACCCGACTTGACATAATGCATTCAGGAGCAGGTGCGCTGTATTCAGCAGCAAATGTATAGTATTTCGCGGATTGAAATGTGGACATGTTTCAAATGGAATCAGAGATACGTTCAATTGAATATTTCCGGCAGAATCTCCAAAATGGCAATAACGCTGTATTTGACAGGACACAGCATTGACAATGCGCAAACCGGTTGATGCGCCCTGTATTTGGCAGCAAATGTGGAGTATAACACACATGGCGTTGTCGAGATAGCACCAATGGCAGTGTAGAAACGTTCAATGGAATTTTCGATCCTGAATATGCAGTACTGCAATATCATTGGATTTGAACTAGAACCGAGTTGACATAATGTAAGCTGGTGCAGGTCTGCTGTATTTGGCAGCAAATGTGGAGTATAACGCGCATCGAATTGTCGTGATACCACCAGTAGCAGCGGAGATCCGTTCAATAGAATATTTAATGCTTAATTTGCAAATCTGCAGTTGGGGTGGAATTGACGGGGCCCAGAATTGACATAGCAAAAACGGGCAGATTTGTGCTGTATTTGGCAGAAATTGTGGATTATAACGCGAGTCGAATTGTAGATATATCACCAATAGCATGCGTAAATACGTCCAAATGGAAATTGAAGCCGGAATATGCAGAACTGCAATTATAATGTATTCGACAGGGCAAAGAGTTGACATAGTGCGAACCGGCTGATTTGCGCTGAATCTGGCAGCAAATGAGAAGTACATCTCACGCCTAATCAGCGCCCAATCTCCAATAGCAGCGGTGATACGTTCAAATGAATATTCAATAATGTACCTGTTACGATAAATGTAGTATTCTACTTTAACGGGACGAATGTGTTGAAAGTTCTGGATCTTTGGAGCCGAGATAATTTTATAGGAACACTAAATTTACATTAACGATTCATATTAAAATAGTAATATATTTATTCCATGGACGATTCCTAATATATTCATCGATTCATACTTTCTTCCATACCCGACTTTTAACCGACTCTAAACCGACTGACTAGTTTCCAGTCATCCGTTTTTCGGGATGCAGTACACACACATACCTCCACACATCGACACTCACATACAAGTATCTCTACTACGCATTTAACCAAGTCCAGCACAGAAAATTACACATATCTCAACAGAATGTAACGCACTGCACGACGCAGCGTCAATGTAAGATACATTGTCGACATTTCGTCAGAATGTTGGTGCATCTGAAACAAATTGCCGTCTCAATGGAATCATTTTATTTCAAGATTTACGCTACATTTCTGAATCGTTTTCGCCGGACAAGTCCCTTTCACGTTCTAGCAAAAGCAAGCAGTCAAATTAAGGAACATACTACCAATTAGAATCTAATACATTTTTGTGATCCAACATCGATGGGACGATTTCGCTTCGAAATTTTCGGAGGACCACGTATCCTTCCAACGACGACCGCAGTACGAGCAGCGGATAAGCTTACTTCGCGTCTTAGGTTCCGTCCACCACATACTCTACTTCTTGATTCTTGGTTGGCAGCTTTCGTGGCTGCTGGCCCGAGAAACTCTTTCCTGACTCGCTTTCTCGTATGTCGCATGTGACGTCTTGCTGTCCGTCGTAGACACTTGTCCGATCTACATACGTTCAACCATTTGCGCGAGACAAGCGCGGCGCTCTGCAGGGTCGGGGGATCCAATCTTCGAAGTATCAAGTGCGAAATCTCCAGTGGTAGTTCGGAAATGATATCTACCTTGCTTGGCACGAACAGACCAACGACGCGTAATAGAGATCTAAAAATCTCCATGTTGCTTCCACTGTTCCGCGAGCACGACCGACGGCCTGACTGAGAATCGATGCATATATATGTGCTGCTCGTCACGGTGGACTGCGAGTTCCGCTTCCGGGTGAGAGAGCTGGTCAGTTCGCCCGCGTGTGCATGTATTTTCATACGTATATGTCGGGTTTCCATTAGAATTAGGGTTAGGGGCGTCAAACGAATCTTCGTTTGGGTTACACATTGTCGTTATGCAATATAGAAGACATTGACTAGTGCAAATGCGATTATTATAGAATTGGACATGTAACCGTGGTAATTCGATACTCGAGAAACTAATGACCATGATCCTAGGTTCGATAACGAATCCGCGGTCAACGGGATTATGGATGAACATGCTCACAAAATCTAAGTCGGACTCTTTGTTAAAACGTGGAATATCCACCGAGCGTGGAGACGCTAAGTAACTCGCTAATACGACCTCACGAGAGAATGACATTCCGTCGCGATGATGCTGCAGAGGAAAACTATGATTGGGTGTGTCTAAGGACACGAGATCCTCGGATTCGTCGAGGATAGCCTTCGTTTAGAAGGTGCGGGAAAATGGCGTTGCTGATAATTGGTCAATCTCCATATCGGTGGTTAGTTAAAGATGCTAGCCGCTCTCGGGGGAATGTTGCTCGTGGGAGACGGCGTTCGTTGAAAAATAGGTCTCTCCTATCTTCCCGTACCTGGCACAAAGATTGTTTGACTGTCTGAAGGACTTTAGCCAACTAAATCTTAAGATTCATAACGGGCCCTCAGGCTAGCTGAATATGTACTGCGGAGACGCATCGACATCTGGCAATCATCTTACTCGAAGAACAGTGTCTGCGAGAGACGAGACACGGGACAGAGACCGTTGGAATGTTTACTGTCGCGTATCGCCAGAAATAATTCTTTTAAGGAGGGGTACAGAATTACTTCATACCTTTGATATACAAAGCGTTCATCCCGTGACCGCGGCTACGTTCGGCGACTGGCTGTCGCCTCGATCCCAAACTCATTATCACAAATCTCGAACAAATACAATCGGATCGAAAGACGACAATTGCTTAATTACGCCTATGATAAAATCTAGATTACGGTGTTAAGGGATTTTCCCCAGGTTCCAAAGGGAAGGCTCCGATGTACTTTCCTCTCCGACATATGTATAGCAGTTGTGTGTGAAATAAAGAAAATTATTTATATTTCCGAATCATCTCTTTACATTAACAATAACACGCATCGAACTGTCAACATACCACCAATACCAGCGGCGATACGTATAATTGAATAGATAAGGCTAAATATGCCAAAGGGCAACTACAATGGATTCGACAGGATACAGAGATGACATTGCGCAAACCGATTGATGTGGGTTGTATGTGACAAATGTGGGGTATAGTGCGCATCGAATTGTTGTCATATCTCCAGTGGAATGGGAGATACGTTCAATTGAATATTTCCGGTAGAATCTCGAAAACGGCAATTACCGTGGATTGGACAGGACACAGAGTTGACATTGTGCAAAACGGCTGATGTGCGCCGTGTTTGGCAGCGAATGAGGAGTATAACGCGCATCGAATTGTCGACATACCACCAATAGCAGCGGAGACACATGCAATTAAATTTTAAGCCTAAATGTGTGAAACCGCAATTATAATTAATTTGGCAGGGGCCTGAGCTGACATACCGCAAACAGGCTGGTGTGCGCTGCATTTGGCTGCAATTGTGCTGCGTAGTGAGCAACGAGTTTTCGAGATATCACCAATGGCAACGGAGATACGTTCAATAGAATATTGAATCCTGAATATGCAGAACTGGAATAACATTGGATTTGTCCTCGACCGGAGTTCACGTAATGAAAACAGGAGCAGGTGCGCTGTATTTGGCAGCAAATGTGGAGTATAATGCGCATCGAATTGTTGACGTGCCACCAATATCAGCGGAGATACGTTTAATTGAATACTGAAGCCTAAATATGCAAAACTGCAATTACAAATGTTTTGGCAGGGACCAGGGTTGACATTGCAAAAACCGGCTGATTGGCGCTGAATTTTGCAGCGAATGAGGAGTACAACGCGCATCGAATTTACGACATACCACCAATATCAGAGGAGATACGATTAATTGCATACTGAAGCCTAAATATCCCAAACACCCAAATACATATGTATCCCAAGTACAGAGTTGACATTGCGCAACCCGGTTGATGTGCGCTGTCTTTGGCAGCAAATGTACGGTACAACGCGGATCGAATTGTCGAAATATCTCAAATGGAAACGCTGATACGTTCAATTGAATATTTCAGGCAGAATCTGCAAAATTGTAGTAACGCTGTACTTGACAGGGCCCAGACTTGACATGGCGTAAACCGAACGATGTGCGCTGTATTTGGCAGGAAATTTGGAGATGAACGCGCATCGAATTGTGGACATATTACCAATAACAGCGGAGATGCGTTAAATTGAATATTGAAGCCTGAATATGCAGTACTGATATAACATTGGACTTGACCTCGACCCGACTTGACATAATGCATTCAGGAGCAGGTGCGCTGTATTCAGCAGCAAATGTATAGTATTTCGCGGATTGAAATGTGGACATGTTTCAAATGGAATCAGAGATACGTTCAATTGAATATTTCCGGCAGAATCTCCAAAATGGCAATAACGCTGTATTTGACAGGACACAGCATTGACAATGCGCAAACCGGTTGATGCGCCCTGTATTTGGCAGCAAATGTGGAGTATAACACACATGGCGTTGTCGAGATAGCACCAATGGCAGTGTAGAAACGTTCAATGGAATTTTCGATCCTGAATATGCAGTACTGCAATATCATTGGATTTGAACTAGAACCGAGTTGACATAATGTAAGCTGGTGCAGGTCTGCTGTATTTGGCAGCAAATGTGGAGTATAACGCGCATCGAATTGTCGTGATACCACCAGTAGCAGCGGAGATACGTTCAATAGAATATTTAATGCTTAAGTTGCAAATCTGCAGTTGGGGTGGAATTGACGGGGCCCAGAATTGACATAGCAAAAACGGGCAGATTTGTGCTGTATTTGGCAGAAATTGTGGATTATAACGCGAGTCGAATTGTAGATATATCACCAATAGCATGCGTAAATACGTCCAAATGGAAATTGAAGCCGGAATATGCAGAACTGCAATTATAATGTATTCGACAGGGCAAGGAGTTGACATAGTGCGAACCGGCTGATTTGCGCTGTATCTGGCAGCAAATGAGAAGTACATCTCTCGCCTAATCAGCGCCCAATCTCCAATAGCAGCGGTGATACGTTCAAATGAATATTCAATAATGTACCTGTTACGATACATGTAGTATTTTACTTTAACGGGACGAATGTGTTGAAAGTTCTGGATCTTTGGAGCCGAGATAATTTTATAGGAACACTAAATTTACATTAACGATTCATATTAAAATAGTAATATATTTATTCCATGGACGATTCCTAATATATTCATCGATTCATACTTTCTTCCATACCCGACTCTTAACCGACACTAAACCGACTGACTAGTTTCCAGTCATCCGTTTTTCGGGACGCAGTCACACACATACCTCCACACATCGACACTCACATACAAGTATCTCTACTACGCATTTAACCAAGTCCAGCACAGAAAATTACACATATCTCAACAGAAAGTAACGCATTGCACGACACAGCGTCAATGTAAGATTCATTGTCGACATTTCGTCAGAATATTGGCGCATCTGAAACAAATTGCAGTCTTAATGGTATCATTTTATTTCAAGATTTACGCTACATTTCTGAATCGTTTTCGCCGGACAAGTCCCTTTCACGTTCTCGCAAAAGCAAGCAGTCAAATTAAGGTACATACTATCAATTAGAATCTAATACATTTTTGTGATCCAACATCGATGGGACGATTTCGCTTCGAAATTTTCGGAGGACCACGTATCCTTCCAACGACGACCGCCGTACGAGCAGCGGATAAACTTACTTCGCGTCTTAGGTTCCGTCCACCACGTACTCTACTTCTTGATTCTTGGTTGGCAGCTTTCGTGGCTGCTGTCCCGAGAAACTCTTTCCTGACTCGCTTTCTCGTACGTCGCATGTGACGTCTTGCTGTCCGTCGTAGACACTTGTCCGATCTACATACGTTCAACCATTTGCGCGAGACAAGCGCGGCGCTCTGCAGGGTCGGGGGATCCAATCTTCGAAGTATCAAGTGCGAAATCTCCAGTGGTAGTTCGGAAATGATATCTACCTTGCTTGGCACGAACAGACCAACGACGCGTAATAGAGATCTAAAAATCTCCATGTTGCTTCCACTGTTCCGCGAGCACGACTGACGGCCTGACTGAGAATCGAGGCATATATATGTGCTGCTCGTCACGGTGGACTGCGAGTTCCGCTTCCGGGTGAGAGAGCTGGTCAGTTCGCCCGCGTGTGCATGTATTTTCATACGTATATGTCGGGTTTCCATTAGAATTAGGGTTAGGGGCGTCAAACGAATCTTCGTTTGGGTTACACATTGTCGTTATGCAATATAGAAGACATTGACTAGTGCAAATGCGATTATTATAGAATTGGACAAGTAACCGTGGTAATTCGATACTCGAGAAACTAATGACCATGATCCTAGGTTCGATAACGAATCCGCGGTCAACGGGATTATGGATGAACATGCTCACAAAATCTAAGTCGGACTCTTTGTTAAAACGTGGAATATCCACCGAGCGTGCAGACGCTAAGTAACTCGCTAATACGACCTCACGAGAGAATGACATTCCGTCGCGATGATGCTGCAGAGGAAAACTATGATTGGGTGTGTCTAAGGACACGAGATCCTCGGATTCGTCGAGGATAGCCTTCGTTTAGAAGGTGCGGGAAAATGGCGCTGCTGCTAATTGGTCAATCTCCATATCGGTGGTTAGAAAAAGATGCTAGCCGCTCTCGGGGGAATGTTGCTCGTGGGAGACGGCGTTCGTTGAAAAATAGGTCTCTCCTATCTTCCCGTACCTGGGACAAAGATTGTTTGACTGTCTGAAGGACTTTAGCTAACTAAATCTTAAGATTCATAACGGGCCCTCAGGCTAGCTGAATATGTACTGCGGAGACGCATCGACATCTGGCAATCATCTTACTCGAAGAACAGTGTCTGCGAGAGACGAGACACGGGACAGAGACCGTTGGAATGTTTACTGTAGCGTGTCGCCAGAAATAATTCTTTTAAGGAGGGGTACAGAATTACTTCATACCTTTGATATACAAAGCGTTCATCCCGTGACCGCGGCTACGTTCGGCGACTGGCTGTCGCCTCGATCCCAAACTCATTATCACAAATCTCGAACAAATACAATCGGATAGAAAGACGACAATTGCTTAATTACGCCTATGATAAAATCTAGATTACGGTGTTAAGGGATTTTCCCCAGGTTCCAAAGGGAAGGCTCCGATGTACTTTCATCTCCGACATATGTATAGCAGTTGTGTGTGAAATAAAGTAAATTATTTATATTTCCGAATCATCTCTTTACCTTGACAATAACACGCATCGAACTGTCAACATACCACCAATACCAGCGGTGATACGTATAATTGAATAGATAAGCCTAAATATGCCAAAGTGCAACTACAATGGATTCGACAGGATACAGAGATGACATTGCGCAAACCGATTGATGTGGGTTGTATGTGACAAATGTGGGGTATAGTGCGCATCGAATTGTTGTCATATCTCCAGTGGAATGGGAGATACGTTCAATTGAATATTTCCGGCAGAATCTCCAAAACGGCAATTACTGTGGATTGGACAGGACACAGAGTTGACATTGTGCAAAACGGTTGATGTGCGCCGTGTTTGGCAGCGAATGAGGAGTATAACGCGCATCGAATTGTCGACATACCACCATTAGCAGCGGAGACACATGCGATTGAATATTTAAGCCTAAATGTGTGAAACCGCAATTATAATGAATTTGGCAGGGGCCTGAGCTGACATACCGCAAACAGGCTGGTGTGCGCTGCATTTGGCTGCAATTGTGCTGCGTAGTGAGCAACGAGTTTTCGAGATATCACCAATGGCAACGGAGATACGTTCAATAGAATATTGAATCCTGAATATGCAGAACTGGAATAACATTGGATTTGTCCTCGACCGGAGTTCACGTAATGAAAACAGGAGCAGGTGCGCTGTATTTGGCAGCAAATGTGGAGTATAATGCGCATCGAATTGTTGACGTGCCACCAATATCAGCGGAGATACGTTTAATTGAATACTGAAGCCTAAATATGCAAAACTGCAATTACAAATGTTTTGGCAGGGACCAGGGTTGACATTGCAAAAACCGGCTGATTGGCGCTGAATTTTGCAGCGAATGAGGAGTACAACGCGCATCGAATTTACGACATACCACCAATATCAGAGGAGATACGATTAATTGCATACTGAAGCCTAAATATCCCAAACACCCAAATACATATGTATCCCAAGTACAGAGTTGACATTGCGCAACCCGGTTGATGTGCGCTGTCTTTGGCAGCAAATGTACGGTACAACGCGGATCGAATTGTCGAAATATCTCAAATGGAAACGCTGATACGTTCAATTGAATATTTCAGGCAGAATCTGCAAAATTGCAGTAACGCTGTACTTGACAGGGCCCAGACTTGACATGGCGTAAACCGAACGATGTGCGCTGTATTTGGCAGGAAATTTGGAGAAGAACGCGCATCGAATTGTGGACATATTACCAATAACAGCGGAGATGCGTTAAACTGAATATTGAAGCCTGAATATGCAGTACTGATATAACATTGGACTTGACCTCGACCCGACTTGACATAATGCATTCAGGAGCAGGTGCGCTGTATTCAGCAGCAAATGTATAGTATTTCGCGGATTGAACTGTGGACATGTTTCAAATGGAATCAGAGATACGTTCAATTGAATATTTCCGGCAGAATCTCCAAAATGGCAATAACGCTGTATTTGACAGGACACAGCATTGACAATGCGCAAACCGGTTGATGCGCCCTGTATTTGGCAGCAAATGTGGAGTATAACACACATGGCGTTGTCGAGATAGCACCAATGGCAGTGTAGAAACGTACAATGGAATTTTCGATCCTGAATATGCAGTACTGCAATATCATTGGATTTGAACTAGAACCGAGTTGACATAATGTAAGCTGGTGCAGGTCTGCTGTATTTGGCAGCAACTGTGGAGTATAACGCGCATCGAATTGTCGTGATACCACCAGTAGCAGCGGAGATACGTTCAATAGAATATTTAATGCTTAATTTGCAAATCTGCAGTTGGGGTGGAATTGACGGGGCCCAGAATTGACATAGCAAAAACGGGCAGATTTGTGCTGTATTTGGCAGAAATTGTGGATTATAACGCGAGTCGAATTGTAGATATATCACCAATAGCATGCGTAAATACGTCCAAATGGAAATTGAAGCCGGAATATGCAGAACTGCAATTATAATGTATTCGACAGGGCAAAGAGTTGACATAGTGCGAACCAGCTGATTTGCGCTGTATCTGGCAGCAAATGAGAAGTACATCTCACGCCTAATCAGCGCCCAATCTCCAATAGCAGCGGTGATACGTTCAAATGAATATTCAATAATGTACCTGTTACGATACATGTAGTATTCTACTTTAACGGGACGAATGTGTTGAAAGTTCTGGATCTTTGGAGCCGAGATAATTTTATAGGAACACTAAATTTACATTAACGATTCATATTAAAATAGTAATATATTTATTCCATGGACGATTCCTAATATATTCATCGATTCATACTTTCTTCCATACCCGACTCTTAACCGACTCTAAACCGACTGACTAGTTTCCAGTCATCCGTTTTTCGGGAAGCAGTACACACACATACCTCCACACATCGACACTCACATACAAGTATCTCTACTACGCATTTAACCAAGTCCAGCACAGAAAATTACACATATCTCAACAGAATGTAACGCACTGCACGACGCAGCGTCAATGTAAGATACATTGTCGACATTTCGTCAGAATATTGGCGCATCTGAAACAAATTGCCGTCTCAATGGTATCATTTTATTTCAAGATTTACGCTACATTTCTGAATCGTTTTCGCCGGACAAGTCCCTTTCACGTTCTCGCAAAAGCAAGCAGTCAAATTAAGGTACATACTATCAATTAGAATCTAATACATTTTTGTGATCCAACATCGATGGGACGATTTCGCTTCGAAATTTTCGGAGGACCACGTATCCTTCCAACGACGACCGCCGTACGAGCAGCGGATAAGCTTACTTCGCGTCTTAGGTTCCGTCCACCACGTACTCTACTTCTTGATTCTTGGTTGGCAGCTTTCGTGGCTGCTGGCCCGAGAAACTCTTTCCTGACTCGCTTTCTCGTACGTCGCATGTGACGTCTTGCTGTCCGTCGTAGACACTTGTCCGATCTACATACGTTCAACCATTTGCGCGAGACAAGCGCGGCGCTCTGCAGGGTCGGGGGATCCAATCTTCGAAGTATCAAGTGCGAAATCTCCAGTGGTAGTTCGGAAATGATATCTACCTTGCTTGGCACGAACAGACCAACGACGCGTAATAGAGATCTAAAAATCTCCATGTTGCTTCCACTGTTCCGCGAGCACGACTGACGGCCTGACTGAGAATCGAGGCATATATATGTGCTGCTCGTCACGGTGGACTGCGAGTTCCGCTTCCGGGTGAGAGAGCTGGTCAGTTCGCCCGCGTGTGCATGTATTTTCATACATATATGTCGGGTTTCCATTAGAATTAGGGTTAGGGGCGTCAAACGAATCTTCGTTTGGGTTACACATTGTCGTTATGCAATATAGAAGACATTGACTAGTGCAAATGCGATTATTATAGAATTGGACAAGTAACCGTGGTAATTCGATACTCGAGAAACTAATGACCATGATCCTAGGTTCGATAACGAATCCGCGGTCAACGGGATTATGGATGAACATGCTCACAAAATCTAAGTCGGACTCTTTGTTAAAACGTGGAATATCCACCGAGCGTGCAGACGCTAAGTAACTCGCTAATACGACCTCACGAGAGAATGACATTCCGTCGCGATGATGCTGCAGAGGAAAACTATGATTGGGTGTGTCTAAGGACACGAGATCCTCGGATTCGTCGAGGATAGCCTTCGTTTAGAAGGTGCGGGAAAATGGCGTTGCTGCTAATTGGTCAATCTCCATATCGGTGGTTAGAAAAAGATGCTAGCCGCTCTCGGGGGAATGTTGCTCGTGGGAGACGGCGTTCGTTGAAAAATAGGTCTCTCCTATCTTCCCGTACCTGGCACAAAGATTGTTTGACTGTCTGAAGGACTTTAGCCAACTAAATCTTAAGATTCATAACGGGCCCTCAGGCTAGCTGAATATGTACTGCGGAGACGCATCGACATCTGGCAATCATCTTACTCGAAGAACAGTGTCTGCGAGAGACGAGACACGGGACAGAGACCGTTGGAATGTTTACTGTCGCGTGTCGCCAGAAATAATTCTTTTAAGGAGGGGTACAGAATTACTTCATACCTTTGATATACAAAGCGTTCATCCCGTGACCGCGGCTACGTTCGGCGACTGGCTGTCGCCTCGATCCCAAACTCATTATCACAAATCTCGAACAAATACAATCGGATCGAAAGACGACAATTGCTTAATTACGCCTATGATAAAATCTAGATTACGGTGTTAAGGGATTTTCCCCAGGTTCCAAAGGGAAGGCTCCGATGTACTTTCATCTCCGACATATGTATAGCAGTTGTGTGTGAAATAAAGTAAATTATTTATATTTCCGAATCATCTCTTTACCTTGACAATAACACGCATCGAACTGTCAACATACCACCAATACCAGCGGTGATACGTATAATTGAATAGATAAGCCTAAATATGCCAAAGTGCAACTACAATGGATTCGACAGGATACAGAGATGACATTTCGCAAACCGATTGATGTGGGTTGTATGTGACAAATGTGGGGTATAGTGCGCATCGAATTGTTGTCATATCTCCAGTGGAATGGGAGATACGTTCAATTGAATATTTCCGGTAGAATCTCCAAAACGGCAATTACCGTGGATTGGACAGGACACAGAGTTGACATTGTGCAAAACGGTTGATGTGCGCCGTGTTTGGCAGCGAATGAGGAGTATAACGCGCATCGAATTGTCGACATACCACCAATAGCAGCGGAGACACATGCCATTGAATATTTAAGCCTAAATGTGTGAAACCGCAATTATAATGAATTTGGCAGGGGCCTGAGCTGACATACCGCAAAACAGGCTGGTGTGCGCTGCATTTGGCTGCAATTGTGCTGCGTAGTGAGCAACGAGTTTTCGAGATATCACCAATGGCAACGGAGATACGTTCAATAGAATATTGAATCCTGAATATGCAGAACTGGAATAACATTGGATTTGTCCTCGACCGGAGTTCACGTAATGAAAACAGGAGCAGGTGCGCTGTATTTGGCAGCAAATGTGGAGTATAATGCGCATCGAATTGTTGACGTGCCACCAATATCAGCGGAGATACGTTTAATTGAATACTGAAGCCTAAATATGCAAAACTGCAATTACAAATGTTTTGGCAGGGACCAGGGTTGACATTGCAAAAACCGGCTGATTGGCGCTGAATTTTGCAGCGAATGAGGAGTACAACGCGCATCGAATTTACGACATACCACCAATATCAGAGGAGATACGATTAATTGCATACTGAAGCCTAAATATCCCAAACACCCAAATACATATGTATCCCAAGTACAGAGTTGACATTGCGCAACCCGGTTGATGTGCGCTGTCTTTGGCAGCAAATGTACGGTACAACGCGGATCGAATTGTCGAAATATCTCAAATGGAAACGCTGATACGTTCAATTGAATATTTCAGGCAGAATCTGCAAAATTGCAGTAACGCTGTACTTGACAGGGCCCAGACTTGACATGGCGTAAACCGAACGATGTGCGCTGTATTTGGCAGGAAATTTGGAGAAGAACGCGCATCGAATTGTGGACATATTACCAATAACAGCGGAGATGCGTTAAATTGAATATTGAAGCCTGAATATGCAGTACTGATATAACATTGGACTTGACCTCGACCCGACTTGACATAATGCATTCAGGAGCAGGTGCGCTGTATTCAGCAGCAAATGTATAGTATTTCGCGGATTGAACTGTGGACATGTTTCAAATGGAATCAGAGATACGTTCAATTGAATATTTCCGGCAGAATCTCCAAAATGGCAATAACGCTGTATTTGACAGGACACAGCATTGACAATGCGCAAACCGGTTGATGCGCCCTGTATTTGGCAGCAAATGTGGAGTATAACACACATGGCGTTGTCGAGATAGCACCAATGGCAGTGTAGAAACGTTCAATGGAATTTTCGATCCTGAATATGCAGTACTGCAATATCATTGGATTTGAACTAGAACCGAGTTGACATAATGTAAGCTGGTGCAGGTCTGCTGTATTTGGCAGCAAATGTGGAGTATAACGCGCATCGAATTGTCGTGATACCACCAGTAGCAGCGGAGATACGTTCAATAGAATATTTAATGCTTAATTTGCAAATCTGCAGTTGGGGTGGAATTGACGGGGCCCAGAATTGACATAGCAAAAACGGGCAGATTTGTGCTGTATTTGGCAGAAATTGTGGATTATAACGCGAGTCGAATTGTAGATATATCACCAATAACATGCGTAAATACGTCCAAATGGAAATAGAAGCCGGAATATGCAGAACTGCAATTATAATGTATTCGACAGGGCAAAGAGTTGACATAGTGCGAACCGGCTGATTTGCGCTGTATCTGGCAGCAAATGAGAAGTACATCTCACGCCTAATCAGCGCCCAATCTCCAATAGCAGCGGTGATACGTTCAAATGAATATTCAATAATGTACCTGTTACGATACATGTAGTATTCTACTTTAACGGGACGAATGTGTTGAAAGTTCTGGATCTTTGGAGCCGAGATAATTTTATAGGAACACTAAATTTACATTAACGATTCATATTAAAATAGTAATATATTTATTCCATGGACGATTCCTAATATATTCATCGATTCATACCTTCTTCCATACCCGACTCTTAACCGACTCTAAACCGACTGACTAGTTTCCAGTCATCCGTTTTTCGGGAAGCAGTACACACACATACCTCCACACATCGACACTCACATACAAGTATCTCTACTACGCATTTAACCAAGTCCAGCACAGAAAATTACACATATCTCAACAGAATGTAACGCACTGCACGACGCAGCGTCAATGTAAGATACATTGTCGACATTTCGTCAGAATATTGGCGCATCTGAAACAAATTGCCGTCTCAATGGAATCATTTTATTTCAAGATTTACGCTACATTTCTGAATCGTTTTCGCCGGACAAGTCCCTTTCACGTTCTCGCAAAAGCAAGCAGTCAAATTAAGGTACATACTATCAATTAGAATCTAATACATTTTTGTGATCCAACATCGATGGGACGATTTCGCTTCGAAATTTTCGGAGGACCACGTATCCTTCCAACGACGACCGCCGTACGAGCAGCGGATAAGCTTACTTCGCGTCTTAGGTTCCGTCCACCACGTACTCTACTTCTTGATTCTTGGTTGGCAGCTTTCGTGGCTGCTGGCCCGAGAAACTCTTTCCTGACTCGCTTTCTCGTACGTCGCATGTGACGTCTTGCTGTCCGTCGTAGACACTTGTCCGATCTACATACGTTCAACCATTTGCGCGAGACAAGCGCGGCGCTCTGCATGGTCGGGGGATCCAATCTTCGAAGTATCAAGTGCGAAATCTCCAGTGGTAGTTCGGAAATGATATCTACCTTGCTTGGCACGAACAGACCAACGACGCGTAATAGAGATCTAAAAATCTCCATGTTGCTTCCACTGTTCCGCGAGCACGACTGACGGCCTGACTGAGAATCGAGGCATATATATGTGCTGCTCGTCACGGTGGACTGCGAGTTCCGCTTCCGGGTGAGAGAGCTGGTCAGTTCGCCCGCGTGTGCATGTATTTTCATACGTATATGTCGGGTTTCCATTAGAATTAGGGTTAGGGGCGTCAAACGAATCTTCGTTTGGGTTACACATTGTCGTTATGCAATATAGAAGACATTGACTAGTGCAAATGCGATTATTATAGAATTGGACAAGTAACCGTGGTAATTCGATACTCGAGAAACTAATGACCATGATCCTAGGTTCGATAACGAATCCGCGGTCAACGGGATTATGGATGAACATGCTCACAAAATCTAAGTCGGACTCTTTGTTAAAACGTGGAATATCCACCGAGCGTGCAGACGCTAAGTAACTCGCTAATACGACCTCACGAGAGAATGACATTCCGTCGCGATGATGCTGCAGAGGAAAACTATGATTGGGTGTGTCTAAGGACACGAGATCCTCGGATTCGTCGAGGATAGCCTTCGTTGAGAAGGTGCGGGAAAATGGCGTTGCTGCTAATTGGTCAATCTCCATAACGGTGGTTAGAAAAAGATGCTAGCCGCTCTCGGGGGAATGTTGCTCGTGGGAGACGGCGTTCGTTGAAAAATAGGTCTCTCCTATCTTCCCGTACCTGGCACAAAGATTGTTTGACTGTCTGAAGGACTTTAGCCAACTAAATCTTAAGATTCATAACGGGCCCTCAGGCTAGCTGAATATGTACTGCGGAGACGCATCGACATCTGGCAATCATCTTACTCGAAGAACAGTGTCTGCGAGAGACGAGACACGGGACAGAGACCGTTGGAATGTTTACTGTCGCGTGTCGCCAGAAATAATTCTTTTAAGGAGGGGTACAGAATTACTTCATACCTTTGATATACAAAGCGTTCATCCCGTGACCGCGGCTACGTTCGGCGACTGGCTGTCGCCTCGATCCCAAACTCATTATCACAAATCTCGAACAAATACAATCGGATCGAAAGACGACAATTGCTTAATTACGCCTATGATAAAATCTAGATTACGGTGTTAAGGGATTTTCCCCAGGTTCCAAAGGGAAGGCTCCGATGTACTTTCATCTCCGACATATGTATAGCAGTTGTGTGTGAAATAAAGTAAATTATTTATATTTCCGAATCATTTCTTTACCTTGACAATAACACGCATCGAACTGTCAACATACCACCAATACCAGCGGTGATACGTATAATTGAATAGATAAGCCTAAATATGCCAAAGTGCAACTACAATGGATTCGACAGGATACAGAGATGACATTGCGCAAACCGATTGATGTGGGTTGTATGTGACAAATGTGGGATATAGTGCGCATCGAATTGTTGTCATATCTCGAGTGGAATGGGAGATACGTTCAATTGAATATTTCCGGTAGAATCTCCAAAACGGCAATTACCGTGGATTGGACAGGACACAGAGTTGACATTGTGCAAAACGGTTGATGTGCGCCGTGTTTGGCAGCGAATGAGGAGTATAACGCGCATCGAATTGTCGACATACCACCAATAGCAGCGGAGACACATGCAATTGAATATTTAAGCCTAAATGTGTGAAACCGCAATTATAATGAATTTGGCAGGGGCCTGAGCTGACATACCGCAAACAGGCTGGTGTGCGCTGCATTTGGCTGCAATTGTGCTGCGTAGTGAGCAACGAGTTTTCGAGATATCACCAATGGCAACGGAGATACGTTCAATAGAATATTGAATCCTGAATATGCAGAACTGGAATAACATTGGATTTGTCCTCGACCGGAGTTCACGTAATGAAAACAGGAGCAGGTGCGCTGTATTTGGCAGCAAATGTGGAGTATAATGCGCATCGAATTGTTGACGTGCCACCAATATCAGCGGAGATACGTTTAATTGAATACTGAAGCCTAAATATGCAAAACTGCAATTACAAATGTTTTGGCAGGGACCAGGGTTGACATTGCAAAAACCGGCTGATTGGCGCTGAATTTTGCAGCGAATGAGGAGTACAACGCGCATCGCATTTACGACATACCACCAATATCAGAGGAGATACGATTAATTGCATACTGAAGCCTAAATATCCCAAACACCCAAATACATATGTATCCCAAGTACAGAGTTGACATTGCGCAACCCGGTTGATGTGCGCTGTCTTTGGCAGCAAATGTACGGTACAACGCGGATCGAATTGTCGAAATATCTCAAATGGAAACGCTGATACGTTCAATTGAATATTTCAGGCAGAATCTGCAAAATTGCAGTAACGCTGTACTTGACAGGGCCCAGACTTGACATGGCGTAAACCGAACGATGTGCGCTGTATTTGGCAGGAAATTTGGAGAAGAACGCGCATCGAATTGTGGACATATTACCAATAACAGCGGAGATGCGTTAAACTGAATATTGAAGCCTGAATATGCAGTACTGATATAACATTGGACTTGACCTCGACCCGACTTGACATAATGCATTCAGGAGCAGGTGCGCTGTATTCAGCAGCAAATGTATAGTATTTCGCGGATTGAACTGTGGACATGTTTCAAATGGAATCAGAGATACGTTCAATTGAATATTTCCGGCAGAATCTCCAAAATGGCAATAACGCTGTATTTGACAGGACACAGCATTGACAATGCGCAAACCGGTTGATGCGCCCTGTATCTGGCAGCAAATGTGGAGTATAACACACATGGCGTTGTCGAGATAGCACCAATGGCTGTGTAGAAACGTTCAATGGAATTTTCGATCCTGAATATGCAGTACTGCAATATCATTGTATTTGAACTAGAACCGAGTTGACATAATGTAAGCTGGTGCAGGTCTGCTGTATTTGGCAGCAAATGTGGAGTATAACGCGCATCGAATTGTCGTGATACCACCAGTAGCAGCGGGGATACGTTCAATAGAATATTTAATGCTTAATTTGCAAATCTGCAGTTGGGGTGGAATTGACGGGGCCCAGAATTGACATAGCAAAAACGGGCAGATTTGTGCTGTATTTGGCAGAAATTGTGGATTATAACGCGAGTCGAATTGTAGATATATCACCAATAGCATGCGTAAATACGTCCAAATGGAAATTGAAGCCGGAATATGCAGAACTGCAATTATAATTTATTCGACAGGGCAAAGAGTTGACATAGTGCGAACCGGCTGATTTGCGCTGTATCTGGCAGCAAATGAGAAGTACATCTCACGCCTAATCAGCGCCCAATCACCAATAGCAGCGGTGATACGTTCAAATGAATATTCAATAATGTACCTGTTACGATACATGTAGTATTCTACTTTAACGGGACGAATGTGTTGAAAGTTCTGGATCTTTGGAGCCGAGATAATTTTATAGGAACACTAAATTTACATTAACGATTCATATTAAAATAGTAATATATTTATTCCATGGACGATTCCTAATATATTCATCGATTCATACTTTCTTCCATACCCGACTCTTAACCGACTCTAAACCGACTGACTAGTTTCCAGTCATCCGTTTTTCGGGAAGCAGTACACACACATACCTCCACACATCGACACTCCCATACAAGTATCTCTACTACGCATTTAACCAAGTCCAGCACAGAAAATTACACATATCTCAACAGAATGTAACGCACTGCACGACGCAGCGTCAATGTAAGATACATTGTCGACATTTCGTCAGAATATTGGTGCATCTGAAACAAATTGCCGTCTCAATGGAATCATTTTATTTCAAGATTTACGCTACATTTCTGAATCGTTTTCGCCGGACAAGTCCCTTTCACGTTCTCGCAAAAGCAAGCAGTCAAATTAAGGTACATACTATCAATTAGAATCTAATACATTTTTGTGATCCAACATCGATGGGACGATTTCGCTTCGAAATTTTCGGAGGACCACGTATCCTTCCAACGACGACCGCCGTACGAGCAGCGGATAAGCTTACTTCGCGTCTTAGGTTCCGTCCACCACGTACTCTACTTCTTGATTCTTGGTTGGCAGCTTTCGTGGCTGCTGGCCCGAGAAACTCTTTCCTGACTCGCTTTCTCGTATGTCGCATGTGACGTCTTGCTGTCCGTCGTAGACACTTGTCCGATCTACATACGTTCAACCATTTGCGCGAGACAAGCGCGGCGCTCTGCAGGCTCGGGGGATCCAATCTTCGAAGTATCAAGTGCGAAATCTCCAGTGGTAGTTCGGAAATGATATCTACCTTGCTTGGCACGAACAGACCAACGACGCGTAATAGAGATCTAAAAATCTCCATGTTGCTTCCACTGTTCCGCGAGCACGACTGACGGCCTGACTGAGAATCGAGGCATATATATGTGCTGCTCGTCACGGTGGACTGAGAGTTCCGCTTCCGGGTGAGAGAGCTGGTCAGTTCGCACGCGTGTGCATGTATTTTCATACGTATATGTCGGGTTTCCATTAGAATTAGGGTTAGGGGCGTCAAACGAATCTTCGTTTGGGTTACACATTGTCGTTATGCAATATAGAAGACATTGACTAGTGCAATTGCGATTATTATAGAATTGGACAAGTAACCGTGGTAATTCGATACTCGAGAAACTAATGACCATGATCCTAGGTTCGATAACGAATCCGCGGTGAACGGGATTATGGATGAACATGCTCACAAAATCTAAGTCGGACTCTTTGTTAAAACGTGGAATATCCACCGAGCGTGCAGACGCTAAGTAACTCGCTAATACGACCTCGCGAGAGGATGACATTCCGTCGCGATGATGCTGCAGAGGAAAACTATGATTGGGTGTGTCTCAGGACACGAGATCCTCGGATTCGTCGAGGATAGCCTTCGTTTAGAAGGTGCGGGAAAATGGCGTTGCTGCTAATTGGTCAATCTCCATATCGGTGGTTAGAAAAAGATGCTAGCCGCTCTCGGGGGAATGTTGCTCGTGGGAGACGGCGTTCGTTGAAAAATAGGTCTCTCCTATCTTCCCGTACCTGGGACAAAGATTGTTTGACTGTCTGAAGGACTTTAGCCAACTAAATCTTAAGATTCATAACGGGCCCTCAGGCTAGCTGAATATGTACTGCGGAGACGCATCGACATCTGGCAATCATCTTACTCGAAGAACAGTGTCTGCGAGAGACGAGACACGGGACAGAGACCGTTGGAATGTTTATTGTCGCGTGTCGCCAGAAATAATTCTTTTAAGGAGGGGTACAGAATTACTTCATACCTTTGATATACAAAGCGTTCATCCCGTGACCGCGGCTACGTTCGGCGACTGGCTGTCGCCTCGATCCCAAACTCATTATCACAAATCTCGAACAAATACAATCGGATCGAAAGACGACAATTGCTTAATTACGCCTATGATAAAATCTAGATTACGGTGTTAAGGGATTTTCCCCAGGTTCCAAAGGGAAGGCTCCGATGTACTTTCATCTCCGACATATGTATAGCAGTTGTGTGTGAAATAAAGTAAATTATTTATATTTCCGAATCATCTCTTTAACTTGACAATAATTCGCATCGAACTGTCAACATACCACCAATACCAGCGGTGATACGTATAATTGAATAGATAAGCCTAAATATGCCAAAGTGCAACTACAATGGATTCGACAGGATACAGAGATGACATTGCGCAAACCGATTGATGTGGGTTGTATGTGACAAATGTGGGGTATAGTGCGCATCGAATTGTTGTCATATCTCCAGTGGAGTGGGAGATACGTTCAATTGAATATTTCCGGTAGAATCTCCAAAACGGCAATTACCGTGGATTGGACAGGACACAGAGTTGACATTGTGCAAAACGGTTGATGTGCGCCGTGTTTGGCAGCGAATGAGGAGTATAACGCGCATCGAATTGTCGACATACCACCAATAGCAGCGGAGACACATGCAATTGAATATTTAAGCCTAAATGTGTGAAACCGCAATTATAATGAATTTGGCAGGGGCCTGAGCTGACATACCGCAAACAGGCTGGTGTGCTCTGCATTTGGCTGCAATTGTGCTGCGTAGTGAGCAACGAGTTTTCGAGATATCACCAATGGCAACGGAGATACGTTCAATAGAATATTGAATCCTGAATATGCAGAACTGGAATAACATTGGATTTGTCCTCGACCGGAGTTCACGTAATGAAAACAGGAGCAGGTGCGCTAAATTTTGCAGCGAATGAGGAGTACAACGCGCATCGAATTTACGACATACCACCAATATCAGAGGAGATACGTTTAATTGAATACTGAAGCCTAAATATGCAAAACTGCAATTACAAATGTTTTGGTAGGGACCAGGGTTGACATTGCAAAAACCGGCTGATTGGCGCTGAATTTTGCAGCGAATGAGGAGTACAACGCGCATCGAATTTACGACATACCACCAATATCAGAGGAGATACGATTAATTGCATACTGAAGCCAAAATATCCCAAACACCCAAATACATATGTATCCCAAGTACAGAGTTGACATTGCGCAACCCGGTTGATGTGCGCTGTCTTTGGCAGCAAATGTACGGTACAACGCGTATCGAATTGTCGAAATATCTCAAATGGAAACGCTGATACGTTCAATTGAATATTTCAGGCAGAATCTGCAAAATTGCAGTAACGCTGTACTTGACAGGGCCCAGACTTGACATGGCGTAAACCGAACGATGTGCGCTGTATTTGGCAGGAAATTTGGAGAAGAACGCGCATCGAATTGTGGACATATTACCAATAACAGCGGAGATGCGTTAAATTGAATATTGAAGCCTGAATATGCAGTACTGATATAACATTGGACTTGACCTCGACCCGACTTGACATAATGCATTCAAGAGCAGGTGCGCTGTATTCAGCAGCAAATGTCTGGTATTTCGCGGATTGAACTGTGGACATGTTTCAAATGGAATCAGAGATACGTTCAATTGAATATTTCCGGCAGAATCTCCAAAATGGCAATAACGCTGTATTTGACAGGACACAGCATTGACAATGCGCAAACCGGTTGATGCGCCCTGTATTTGGCAGCAAATGTGGAGTATAACACACATGGCGTTGTCGAGATAGCACCAATGGCAGTGTAGAAACGTTCAATGGAATTTTCGATCCTGAATATGCAGTACTGCAATATCATTGGATTTGAACTAGAACCGAGTTGACATAATGTAAGCTGGTGCAGGTCTGCTGTATTTGGCAGCAAATGTGGAGTATAACGCGCATCGAATTGTCGTGATACCACCAGTAGCAGCGGAGATACGTTCAATAGAATATTTAATGCTTAATTTGCAAATCTGCAGTTGGGGTGGAATTGACGGGGCCCAGAATTGACATAGCAAAAACGGGCAGATTTGTGCTGTATTTGGCAGAAATTGTGGATTATAACGCGAGTCGAATTGTAGATATATCACCAATAGCATGCGTAAATACGTCCAAATGGAAATTGAAGCCGGAATATGCAGAACTGCAATTATAATGTATTCGACAGGACAAAGAGTTGACATAGTGCGAACCGGCTGATTTGCGCTGTATCTGGCAGCAAATGAGAAGTACATCTCACGCCTAATCAGCGCCCAATCTCCAATAGCAGCGGTGATACGTTCAAATGAATATTCAATAATGTACCTGTTACGATACATGTAGTATTCTACTTTAACGGGACGAATGTGTTGAAAGTTCTGGATCTTTGGAGCCGAGATAATTTTATAGGAACACTAAATTTACATTAACGATTCATATTAAAATAGTAATATATTTATTCCATGGACGATTCCTAATATATTCATCGATTCATACTTTCTTCCATACCCGACTCTTAACCGACTGCAAACCGACTGACTAGTTTCCAGTCATCCGTTTTTCGGGAAGCAGTACACACACATACCTCCACACATCGACACTCACATACAATTATCTCTACTACGCATTTAACCAAGTCCAGCACAGAAAATTACACATATCTCAACAGAATGTAACGCACTGCACGACGCAGCGTCAATGTAAGATACATTGTCGACATTGCGTCAGAATATTGGTGCATATGAAACAAATTGCCGTCTCAATGGAATCATTTTATTTCAAGATTTACGCTACATTTCTGATTCGTTTTCGCCGGACAAGTCCCTTTCACGTTCTCGCAAAAGCAAGCAGTCAAATTAAGGTACATACTATCAATTAGAATCTAATACATTTTTGTGATCCAACATCGATGGGACGATTTCGCTTCGAAATTTTCGGAGGACCACGTATCCTTCCAACGACGACCGCCGTACGTGCAGCGGATAAGCTTACTTCGCGTCTTAGGTTCCGTCCACCACGTACTCTACTTCTTGATTCTTGGTTGGCAGCTTTCGTGGCTGCTGGCCCGAGAAACTCTTTCCTGACTCGCTTTCTCGTATGTCGCATGTGACGTCTTGCTGTCCGTCGTAGACACTTGTCCGATCTACATACGTTCAACCATTTGCGCGAGACATGCGCGGCGCTCTGCAAGGTCGGGGGATCCAATCTTCGAAGTATCAAGTGCGAAATCTCCAGTGGTAGTTCGGAAATGATATCTACCTTGCTTGGCACGAACAGACCAACGACGCGTAATAGAGATCTAAAAATCTCCATGTTGCTTCCACTGTTCCGCGAGCACGGCTGACGGCCTGACTGAGAATCGAGGCATATATATGTGCTGCTCGTCACGGTGGACTGCGAGTTCCGCTTCCGGGTGAGAGAGATGGTCAGCTCGCCCGCGTGTGCATGTATTTTCATACGTATATGTCGGGTTTCCATTAGAATTAGGGTTAGGGGCGTCAAACGAATCTTCGTTTGGGTTACACATTGTCGTTATGCAATATAGAAGACATTGACTAGTGCAAATGCGATTATTATAGAATTGGACAAGTAACCGTGGTAATTCGATACTCGAGAAACTAATGACCATGATCCTAGGTTCGATAACGAATCCGCGGTGAACGGGATTATGGATGAACATGCTCACAAAATCTAAGTCGGACTCTTTGTTAAAACGTGGAATATCCACCGAGCGTGCAGACGCTAAGTAACTCGCTAATACGACCTCGCGAGAGGATGACATTCCGTCGCGATGATGCTGCAGAGGAAAACTATGATTGGGTGTGTCTAAGGACACGAGATCCTCGGATTCGTCGAGGATAGCCTTCGTTTAGAAGGTGCGGGAAAATGGCGTTGCTGCTAATTGGTCAATCTCCATATCGGTGGTTAGAAAAAGATGCTAGCCGCTCTCGGGGGAATGTTGCTCGTGAGAGACGGCGTTCGTTGAAAAATAGGTCTCTCCTATCTTCCCGTACCTGGGACAAAGATTGTTTGACTGTCTGAAGGACTTTAGCCAACTAAATCTTAAGATTCATAACGGGCCCTCAGGCTAGCTGAATATGTACTGCGGAGACGCATCGACATCTGGCAATCATCTTACTCGAAGAACAGTGTCTGCGAGAGACGAGACACGGGACAGAGACCGTTGGAATGTTTATTGTCGCGTGTCGCCAGAAATAATTCTTTTAAGGAGGGGTACAGAATTACTTCATACCTTTGATATACAAAGCGTTCATCCCGTGACCGCGGCTACGTTCGGCGACTGGCTGTCGCCTCGATCCCAAACTCATTATCACAAATCTCGAACAAATACAATCGGATCGAAAGACGACAATTGCTTAATTACGCCTATGATAAAATCTAGATTACGGTGTTAAGGGATTTTCCCCAGGTTCCAAAGGGAAGGCTCCGATGTACTTTCATCTCCGACATATGTATAGCAGTTGTGTGTGAAATAAAGTAAATTATTTATATTTCCGAATCATCTCTTTACCTTGACAATAATTCGCATCGAACTGTCAACATACCACCAATACCAGCGGTGATACGTATAATTGAATAGATAAGCCTAAATATGCCAAAGTGCAACTACAATGGATTCGACAGGATACAGAGATGACATTGCGCAAACCGATTGATGTGGGTTGTATGTGACAAATGTGGGGTATAGTGCGCATCGAATTGTTGTCATATCTCCAGTGGAGTGGGAGATACGTTCAATTGAATATTTCCGGTAGAATCTCCAAAACGGCAATTACCGTGGATTGGACAGGACACAGAGTTGACATTGTGCAAAACGGTTGATGTGCGCCGTGTTTGGCAGCGAATGAGGAGTATAACGCGCATCGAATTGTCGACATACCACCAATAGCAGCGGAGACACATGCAATTGAATATTTAAGCCTAAATGTGTGAAACCGCAATTATAATGAATTTGGCAGGGGCCTGAGCTGACATACCGCAAACAGGCTGGTGTGCTCTGCATTTGGCTGCAATTGTGCTGCGTAGTGAGCAACGAGTTTTCGAGATATCACCAATGGCAACGGAGATACGTTCAATAGAATATTGAATCCTGAATATGCAGAACTGGAATAACATTGGATTTGTCCTCGACCGGAGTTCACGTAATGAAAACAGGAGCAGGTGCGCTGTATTTGGCAGCAAATGTGGAGTATAATGCGCATCGAATTGTTGACGTGCCACCAATATCAGAGGAGATACGTTTAATTGAATACTGAAGCCTAAATATGCAAAACTGCAATTACAAATGTTTTGGCAGGGACCAGGGTTGACATTGCAAAAACCGGCTGATTGGCGCTGAATTTTGCAGCGAATGAGGAGTACAACGCGCATCGAATTTACGACATACCACCAATATCAGAGGAGATACGATTAATTGCATACTGAAGCCTAAATATCCCAAACACCCAAATACATATGTATCCCAAGTACAGAGTTGACATTGCGCAACCCGGTTGATGTGCGCTGTCTTTGGCAGCAAATGTACGGTACAACGCGGATCGAATTGTCGAAATATCTCAAATGGAAACGCTGATACGTTCAATTGAATATTTCAGGCAGAATCTGCAAAATTGCAGTAACGCTGTACTTGACAGGGCCCAGACTTGACATGGCGTAAACCGAACGATGTGCGCTGTATTTGGCACGAAATTTGGAGAAGAACGCGCATCGAATTGTGGACATATTACCAATAACAGCGGAGATGCGTTAAATTGAATATTGAAGCCTGAATATGCAGTACTGATATAACATTGGACTTGACCTCGACCCGACTTGACATAATGCATTCAGGAGCAGGTGCGCTGTATTCAGCAGCAAACGTATAGTATTTCGCGGATTGAACTGTGGACATGTTTCAAATGGAATCAGAGATACGTTCAATTGAATATTTCCGGCAGAATCTCCAAAATGGCAATAACGCTGTATTTGACAGGACACAGCATTGACAATGCGCAAACCGGTTGATGCGCCCTGTATTTGGCAGCAAATGTGGAGTATAACACACATGGCGTTGTCGAGATAGCACCAATGGCAGTGTAGAAACGTTCAATGGAATTTTCGATCCTGAATATGCAGTACTGCAATATCATTGGATTTGAACTAGAACCGAGTTGACATAATGTAAGCTGGTGCAGGTCTGCTGTATTTGGCAGCAAATGTGGAGTATAACGCGCATCGAATTGTCGTGATACCACCAGTAGCAGCGGAGATACGTTCAATAGAATATTTAATGCTTAATTTGCAAATCTGCAGTTGGGGTGGAATTGACGGTGCCCAGAATTGACATAGTGTAATATCGGAATGTATTGAAGATGTAGTTTTGTCCGATTTATTATAATTTATTAATAATGGATTGAAATTACAGATATTAGTTAGACAGAAAACGATGTTTGATTAACAGGAAAACTAAATACAACGCTCGTATTTGTATCAAATAACTCGACAGCTATTTGGTAATACTCTCTCTCTCTCTCTCTCTCACTAGCAACTCTAACAACTCTACAACACTAACAGCTCGACTCTCACGACTCTACTCTTCGACGACTCGGTTAGCTCTCGACTCTACTCTTCGACGTCTCGATCAACTCTCGACTCTACTCTTCGACGTCTCGATCAACTCTCGACTCTACTCTTCGACGTCTCGATCAACTCTCTCGACTCTACTCTTCGACGTCTCGATCAACTCACGACTCTACTCTTCGACGTCTCGATCAACTCTGACTCTACTCTTCGACGTCTCGATCAACTCTGCCCTTCGCAACACACTCGCTTTTCGACTCGCACACTCTGACCTCTCGGTCATCGCTCCTTGAACCCGAAACCGTCCTTTTTGTTCTAACGCTGTTTATCGTTTTTCCGCATACCTCTGCAAGAACTAGGTCACTTTAGTCACATAGACGCTCTTAGATATAAAGAAACCACAAAGGACGACGTACACGGTGTTTTTCTAGTTTCAGCCGATTTCCAATCGAAGCTATTTTACGATATTACAATAGCAAAAACGGGCAGATTTGTGCTGTATTTGGCAGAAATTGTGGATTATAACGCGAGTCGAATTGTAGATATATACCAATAGCATGCGTAAATACGTCCAAATGGAAATTGAAGCCGGAATATGCAGAACTGCAATTATAATGTATTCGACAGGGCAAAGAGTTGACATAGTGCGAACCGGCTGAATTGCGCTGTATCTGGCAGCAAATGAGAAGTACATCTCATGCCTAATCAGCGCCCAATCTCCAATAGCAGCGGTGATACGTTCAAATGAATATTCAATAATGTACCTGTTACGATACATGTAGTATTCTACTTTAACGGGACGAATGTGTTGAAAGTTCTGGATCTTTGGAGCCGAGATAATTTTATAGGAACACTAAATTTACATTAACGATTCATATTAAAATAGTAATATATTTATTCCATGGACGATTCCTAATATATTCATCGATTCATACTTTCTTCCATACCCGACTCTTAACCGACTCTAAACCGACTGACTAGTTTCCAGTCATCCGTTTTTCGGGAAGCAGTACACACACATACCTCCACACATCGACACTCACATACAAGTATCTCTATACGCATTTAACCAAGTCCAGCACAGAAAATTACACATATCTCAACAGAATGTAACGCACTGCACGACGCAGCGTCAATGTAAGATACATTGTCGACATTTCGTCAGAATATTGGCGCATCTGAAACAAATTGCCGTCTCAATGGAATCATTTTATTTCAAGATTTACGCTACATTTCTGAATCGTTTTCGCCGGACAAGTCCCTTTCACGTTCTCGCAAAAGCAAGCAGTCAAATTAAGGTACATAATATCAATTAGAATCTAATACATTTTTGTGATCCAACATCGATGGACGATTTCGCTTCGAAATTTTCGGAGGACCACGTATCCTTCCAACGACGACCGCCGTACGAGCAGCGGATAAGCTTACTTCGCGTCTTAGGTTCCGTCCACCACGTACTCTACTGCTTGATTCTTGGTTGGCAGCTTTCGTGGCTGCTGGCCCGAGAAACTCTTTCCTGACTCGCTTTCTCGTATGTCGCATGTGACGTCTTGCTGTCCGTCGTAGACACTTGTCCGATCTACATACGTTCAACCATTTGCGCGAGACAAGCGCGGCGCTCTGCAGGGTCGGGGGATCCAATCTTCGAAGTATCAAGTGCGAAATCTCCAGTGGTAGTTCGGAAATGATATCTACCTTGCTTGGCACGAACAGACCAACGACGCGTAATAGAGATCTAAAAATCTCCATGTTGCTTCCACTGTTCCGCGAGCACGACTGACGGCCTGACTGAGAATCGAGGCATATATATGTGCTGCTCGTCACGGTGGACTGCGAGTTCCGCTTCCGGGTGAGAGAGCTGGTCAGTTCGCCCGCGTGTGCATGTATTTTCATACGTATATGTCGGGTTTCCATTAGAATTAGGGTTAGGAGCGTCAAACGAATCTTCGTTTGGGATACACATTGTCGTTATGCAATATAGAAGACATTGACTAGTGCAATTGCGATTATTATAGAATTGGACAAGTAACCGTGGTAATTCGATACTCGAGAAACTAATGACCATGATCCTAGGTTCGATAACGAATCCGCGGTCAACGGGATTATGGATGAACATGCTCACAAAATCTAAGTCGGACTCTGTTAAAACGTGGAATATCCACCGAGCGTGCAGACGCTAAGTAACTCGCTAATGCGACCTCGCGAGAGGATGACATTCCGTCGCGATGATGCTGCAGAGGAAAACTATGATTGGGTGTGTCTAAGGACACGAGATCCTAGGATTCGTCGAGGATAGCCTTCGTTTAGAAGGTGCGGGAAAATGGCGTTGCTGCTAGTTGGTCAATCTCCATATCGGTGGTTAGAAAAAGATGCTAGCCGCTCTCGGGGGAATGTTGCTCGTGGGAGACGGCGTTCGTTGAAAAATAGGTCTCTCCTATCTTCCCGTACCTGGCACAAAGATTGTTTGACTGTCTGAAGGACTTTAGCCAACTAAATCTTAAGATTCATAACGGGCCCTCAGGCTAGCTGAATATGTACTGCGGAGACGCATCGACATCTGGCAATCATCTTACTCGAAGAACAGTGTCTGCGAGAGACGAGACACGGGACAGAGACCGTTGGAATGTTTACTGTCGCGTGTCGCCAGAAATAATTCTTTTAAGGAGGGGTACAGAATTACTTCATACCTTTGATATACAAAGCGTTCATCCCGTGACCGCGGCTACGTTCGGCGACTGGCTGTCGCCTCGATCCCAAACTCATTATCACAAATCTCGAACAAATACAATCGGATCGAAAGACGACAATTGCTTAATTACGCCTATGATAAAATCTAGATTACGGTGTTAAGGGATTTTCCCCAGGTTCCAAAGGGAAGGCTCCGATGTACTTTCATCTCCGACATATGTATAGCAGTTGTGTGTGAAATAAAGTAAATTATTTATATTTCCGAATCATCTCTTTACCTTGACAATAACACGCATCGAACTGTCAACATACCACCAATACCAGCGGTGATACGTATAATTGAATAGATAAGCCTAAATATGCCAAAGTGCAACTACAATGGATTCGACAGGATACAGAGATGACATTGCGCAAACCGATTGATGTGGGTTGTATGTGACAAATGTGGGGTATAGTGCGCATCGAATTGTTGTCATATCTCCAGTGGAATGGGAGATACGTTCAATTGAATATTTCCGGTAGAATCTCCAAAACGGCAATTACCGTGGATTGGACAGGACACAGAGTTGACATTGTGCAAAACGGTTGATGTGCGCCGTGTTTGGCAGCGAATGAGGAGTATAACGCGCATCGAATTGTCGACATACCACCAATAGCAGCGGAGACACATGCAATTGAATATTTAAGCCTAAATGTGTGAAACCGCAATTATAATGAATTTGGCAGGGGCCTGAGCTGACATACCGCAAACAGGCTGGTGTGCGCTGCATTTGGCTGCAATTGTGCTGCGTAGTGAGCAACGAGTTTTCGAGATATCACCAATGGCAACGGAGATACGTTCAATAGAATATTGAATCCTGAATATTCAGAACTGGAATAACATTGGATTTGTCCTCGACCGGAGTTCACGTAATGAAAACAGGAGCAGGTGCGCTGTATTTGGCAGCAAATGTGGAGTATAATGCGCATCGAATTGTTGACGTGCCACCAATATCAGCGGAGATACGTTTAATTGAATACTGAAGCCTAAATATGCAAAACTGCAATTACAAATGTTTTGGTAGGGACCAGGGTTGACATTGCAAAAACCGGCTGATTGGCGCTGAATTTTGCAGCGAATGAGGAGTACAACGCGCATCGAATTTACGACATACCACCAATATCAGAGGAGATACGATTAATTGCATACTGAAGCCAAAATATCCCAAACACCCAAATACATATGTATCCCAAGTACAGAGTTGACATTGCGCAACCCGGTTGATGTGCGCTGTCTTTGGCAGCAAATGTACGGTACAACGCGTATCGAATTGTCGAAATATCTCAAATGGAAACGCTGATACGTTCAATTGAATATTTCAGGCAGAATCTGCAAAATTGCAGTAACGCTGTACTTGACAGGGCCCAGACTTGACATGGCGTAAACCGAACGATGTGCGCTGTATTTGGCAGGAAATTTGGAGAAGAACGCGCATCGAATTGTGGACATATTACCAATAACAGCGGAGATGCGTTAAATTGAATATTGAAGCCTGAATATGCAGTACTGATATAACATTGGACTTGACCTCGACCCGACTTGACATAATGCATTCAGGAGCAGGTGCGCTGTATTCAGCAGCAAATGTATAGTATTTCGCGGATTGAACTGTGGACATGTTTCAAATGGAATCAGAGATACGTTCAATTGAATATTTCCGGCAGAATCTCCAAAATGGCAATAACGCTGTATTTGACAGGACACAGCATTGACAATGCGCAAACCGGTTGATGCGCCCTGTATTTGGCAGCAAATGTGGAGTATAACACACATGGCGTTGTCGAGATAGCACCAATGGCAGTGTAGAAACGTTCAATGGAATTTTCGATCCTGAATATGCAGTACTGCAATATCATTGGATTTGAACTAGAACCGAGTTGACATAATGTAAGCTGGTGCAGGTCTGCTGTATTTGGCAGCAACTGTGGAGTATAACGCGCATCGAATTGTCGTGATACCACCAGTAGCAGCGGAGATACGTTCAATAGAATATTTAATGCTTAATTTGCAAATCTGCAGTTGGGGTGGAATTGACGGGGCCCAGAATTGAAATAGTGTAATATCGGAATGTATTGAAGATGTTGTTTTGTCCGATTTATTATAATTTATTATTAATGGATTGAAATTACAGATATTAGTTAGACAGAAAACGATGTTTGATTAACAGGAAAACTAAATACAACGCTCGTATTTGTATCAAATAACTCGACAGATATTTGGTAATACTCTCTCTCTCTCTCTCTCTCTCTCTCTCACTAGCAACTCTAACAACTCTACAACACTAACAGCTCAACTCTCACGACTCTACTCTTCGACGACTCGGTTAGCTCTCGACTCTACTCTTCGACGTCTCGATCAACTCTCGACTCTACTCTTCGACGTCTCGATCAACTCTCGACTCTACTCTTCGACGTCTCGATCAACTCTCTCGACTCTACTCTTCGACGTCTCGATCAACTCACGACTCTACTCTTCGACGTCTCGATCAACTCTCAACTCTACTCTTCGACGTCTCGATCAACTCTCTCGACTCTACTCTTCGACGTCTCGATCAACTCTCACGACTCTACTCTTCGACGTCTCGATCAACTATCACGACTCTACTCTTCGACGTCTCGATCAACTCTGACTCTACTCTTCGACATCTCGATCAACTCTGCCCTTCGCAACACACTCGCTTTTCGACTCGCACACTCTGACCTCTCGGTCATCGCTCCTTGAACCCGAAACCGTCCTTTTTGTTCTAACGCTGTTTATCGTTTTTCCGCATACCTCTGCAAGAACTAGGTCACTTTAGTCACATAGGCGCTCTTAGATATAAAGAAACCACAAAGGACGACGTACACAGTGTTTTTCTAGTTTCAGCCGATTTCCAATCGAAGCTATTTTACGATATTACAATAGCAAAAACGGGCAGATTTGTGCTGTATTTGGCAGAAATTGTGGATTATAACGCGAGTCGAATTGTAGATATATCACCAATAGCATGCGTAAATACGTCCAAATGGAAATTGAAGCCGGAATATGCAGAACTGCAATTATAATGTATTCGACAGGGCAAAGAGTTGACATAGTGCGAATCGGCTGATTTGCGCTGTATCTGGCAGCAAATGAGAAGTACATCTCACGCCTAATCAGCGCCCAATCTCCAATAGCAGCGGTGATACGTTCAAATGAATATTCAATAATGTACCTGTTACGAAACATGTAGTATTCTACTTTAACGGGACGAATGTGTTGAAAGTTCTGGATCTTTGGAGCCGAGATAATTTTATAGGAACACTAAATTTACATTCACGATTCATATTAAAATAGTAATATATTTATTCCATGGACGATTCCTAATATATTCATCGATTCATACTTTCTTCCATACCCGACTCTTAACCGACTCTAAACCGACTGACTAGTTTCCAGTCATCCGTTTTTCGGGACGCAGTCACACACATACCTCCACACATTTACACTCACATACAAGTATCTCTACTACGCATTTAACCAAGTCCAGCACAGAAAATTACACATATCTCAACAGAAAGTAACGCATTGCACGACACAGCGTCAATGTAAGATACATTGTCGACATTTCGTCAGAATATTGGCGCAACTGAAACAAATTGCCGTCTCAATGGAATCATTTTATTTCAAGATTTACGCTACATTTCTGAATCGTTTTCGCCGGACAAGTCCCTTTCACGTTCTCGCAAAAGCAAGCAGTCAAATTAAGGTACATAATATCAATTAGAATCTAATACATTTTTGTGATCCAACATCGATGGGACGATTTCGCTTCGAAATTTTCGGAGGACCACGTATCCTTCCAACGACGACCGCCGTACGAGCAGCGGATAAGCTTACTTCGCGTCTTAGGTTCCGTCCACCACGTACTCTACTGCTTGATTCTTGGTTGGCAGCTTTCGTGGCTGCTGGCCCGAGAAACTCTTTCCTGACTCGCTTTCTCGTATGTCGCATGTGACGTCTTGCTGTCCGTCGTAGACACTTGTCCGATCTACATACGTTCAACCATTTGCGCGAGACAAGCGCGGCGCTCTGCAGGGTCGGGGGATCCAATCTTCGAAGTATCAAGTGCGAAATCTCCAGTGGTAGTTCGGAAATGATATCTACCTTGCTTGGCACGAAGAGACCAACGACGCGTAATAGAGATCTAAAAATCTCCATGTTGCTTCCACTTTTCCGCGAGCACGACTGACGGCCTGACTGAGAATCGAGGCATATATATGTGCTGCTCGTCACGGTGGACTGCGAGTTCCGCTTCCGGGTGAGAGAGCTGGTCAGATCGCCCGCGTGTGCATGTATTTTCATACGTATATGTCGGGTTTCCATTAGAATTAGGGTTAGGGGCGTCAAACGAATCTTCGTTTGGGTTACACATTGTCGTTATGCAATATAGAAGACATTGACTAGTGCAAATGCGATTATTATAGAATTGGACAAGTAACCGTGGTAATTCGATACTCGAGAAACTAATGACCATGATCCTAGGTTCGATAACGAATTCGCGGTCAACGGGATTATGGATGAACATGCTCACAAAATCTAAGTCGGACTCTTTGTTAAAACGTGGAATATCCACCGAGCGTGCAGACGCTACGTAACTCGCTAATGCGACCTCGCGAGAGGATGACATTCCGTCGCGATGATGCTGCAGAGGAAAACTATGATTGGGTGTGTCTAAGGACACGAGATCCTCGGATTCGTCGAGGATAGCCTTCGTTTAGAAGGTGCGGGAAAATGGCGTTGCTGCTAATTGGTCAATCTCCATATCGGTGGTTAGAAAAAGATGCTAGCCGCTCTCGGGGGAATGTTGCTCGTGGGAGACGGCGTTCGTTGAAAAATAGGTCTCTACTATCTTCCCGTACCTGGGACAAAGATTGTTTGACTGTCTGAAGGACTTTAGCCAACTAAATCTTAAGATTCATAACGGGCGCTCAGGCTAGCTGAATATGTACTGCGGAGACGCATCGACATCTGGCAATCATCTTACTCGAAGAACAGTGTCTGCGAGAGACGAGACACGGGACAGAGACCGTTGGAATGTTTACTGTCGCGTGTCGCCAGAAATAATTCTTTTAAGGAGGGGTACAGAATTACTTCATACCTTTGATATACAAAGCGTTCATCCCGTGACCGCGGCTACTTTCGGCGACTGGCTGTCGCCTCGATACCAAACTCATTATCACAAATCTCGAACAAATACAATCGGATCGAAAGACGACAATTGCTTAATTACGCCTATGATAAAATCTAGATTACGGTGTTAAGGGATTTTCCCCAGGTTCCAAAGGGAAGGCTCCGATGTACTTTCATCTCCGACATATGTATAGCAGTTGTGTGTGAAATAAAGTAAATTATTTATATTTCCGAATCATCTCTTTACCTTGACAATAACACGCATCGAACTGTCAACATACCACCAATACCAGCGGTGATACGTATAATTGAATAGATAAGCCTAAATATGCCAAAGTGCAACTACAATGGATTCGACAGGATACAGAGATGACATTGCGCAAACCGATTGATGTGGGTTGTATGTGACAAATGTGGGGTATAGTGCGCATCGAATTGTTGTCATATCTCCAGTGGAATGGGAGATACGTTCAATTGAATATTTCCGGTAGAATCTCCAAAACGGCAATTACCGTGGATTGGACAGGACACAGAGTTGACATTGTGCAAAACGGTTGATGTGCGCCGTGTTTGGCAGCGAATGAGGAGTATAACGCGCATCGAATTGTCGACATACCACCAATAGCAGCGGAGACACATGCAATTGAATATTTAAGCCTAAATGTGTGAAACCGCAATTATAATGAATTTGGCAGGGGCCTGAGCTGACATACCGCAAGCAGGCTGGTGTGCGCTGCATTTGGCTGCAATTGTGCTGCGTAGTGAGCAACGAGTATTCGAGATATCACCAATGGCAACGGAGATACGTTCAATAGAATATTGAATCCTGAATATGCAGAACTGGAATAACATTGGATTTGTCCTCGACCGGAGTTCACGTAATGAAAACAGGAGCAGGTGCGCTGTATTTGGCAGCAAATGTGGAGTATAATGCGCATCGAATTGTTGACGTGCCACCAATATCAGCGGAGATACGTTTAATTGAATACTGAAGCCTAAATATCCCAAACACCCAAATACATATGTATCCCAAGTACAGAGTTGACATTGCGCATCCCGGTTGATGTGCGCTGTCTTTGGCAGCAAATGTACGGTACAACGCGGATCGAATTGTCGAAATATCTTAAATGGAAACGCTGATACGTTCAATTGAATATTTCAGGCAGAATCTGCAAAATTGCAGTAACGCTGTACTTGACAGGGCCCAGACTTGACATGGCGTAAACCGAACGATGTGCGCTGTATTTGGCAGGAAATTTGGAGAAGAACGCGCATCGAATTGTGGACATATTACCAATAACAGCGGAGATGCATTAAATTGAATATTGAAGCCTGAATATGCAGTACTGATATAACATTGGACTTGACCTCGACCCGACTTGACATAAGGCATTCAGGAGCAGGTGCGCTGTATTCAGCAGCAAATGTATAGTATTTCGCGGATTGAACTGTGGACATGTTTCAAATGGAATCAGAGATACGTTCAACTGAATATTTCCGGCAGAATCTCCAAAATGGCAATAACGCTGTATTTGACAGGACACAGCATTGACAATGCGCAAACCGGTTGATGCGCCCTGTATTAGGCAGCAAATGTGGAGTATAATGCGCATCGAATTGTTGACGTGCCACCAACATCAGCGGAGATACGTTTAATTGAATACTGAAGCCTAAATATCCCAAACACCCAAATACATATGTATCCCAAGTACAGAGTTGACATTGCGCAACCCGGTTGATGTGCGCTGTCTTTGGCAGCAAATGTACGGTACAACGCGGATCGAATTGTCGAAATATCTCAAATGGAAACGCTGATACGTTCAATTGAATATTTCAGGCAGAATCTGCAAAATTGCAGTAACGCTGTACTTGACAGGGCCCAGACTTGACATGGCGTAAACCGAACGATGTGCGCTGTATTTGGCAGGAAATTTGGAGAAGAACGCGCATCGAATTGTGGACATATTACCAATAACAGCGGAGATGCATTAAATTGAATATTGAAGCCTGAATATGCAGTACTGATATAACATTGGACTTGACCTCGACCCGACTTGACATAAGGCATTCAGGAGCAGGTGCGCTGTATTCAGCAGCAAATGTATAGTATTTCGCGGATTGAACTGTGGACATGTTTCAAATGGAATCAGAGATACGTTCAACTGAATATTTCCGGCAGAATCTCCAAAATGGCAATAACGCTGTATTTGACAGGACACAGCATTGACAATGCGCAAACCGGTTGATGCGCCCTGTATTTGGCAGCAAATGTGGAGTATAACACACATGGCGTTGTCGAGATAGCACCAATGGCAGTGTAGAAACGTTCAATGGAATTTTCGATCCTGAATATGCAGTACTGCAATATCATTGGATTTGAACTAGAACCGAGTTGACATAATGTAAGCTGGTGCAGGTCTGCTGTATTTGGCAGCAAATGTGGAGCATAACGCGCATCGAATTGTCGTGATACCACCAGTAGCAGCGGAGATACGTTCAATAGAATATTTAATGCTTAATTTGCAAATCTGCAGTTGGGGTGGAATTGACGGGGCCCAGAATTGACATAGCAAAAACGGGCAGATTTGTGCTGTATTTGGCAGAAATTGTGGATTATAACGCGAGTCGAATTGTAGATATATCACCAATAGCATGCGTAAATACGTCCAAATGGAAATTGAAGCCGGAATATGCAGAACTGCAATTATAATGTATTCGACAGGGCAAAGAGTTGACATTGTGCGAACCGGCTGATTTGCGCTGTATCTGGCAGCAAATGAGAAGTACATCTCACGCCTAGTCAGCGCCCAATCTCCAATAGCAGCGGTGATACGTTCAAATGAATATTCAATAATGTACCTGTTACGATACATGTAGTATTCTACTTTAACGGGACGAATGTGTTGAAAGTTCTGGATCTTTGGAGCCGAGATAATTTTATAGGAACACTAAATTTACATTAACGATTCATATTAAAATAGTAATATATTTATTCCATGGACGATTCCTAATATATTCATCGATTCATACTTTCCTCCATACCCGACTCTTAACCGACTCTAAACCGACTGACTAGTTTCCAGTCATCCGTTTTTCGGGACGCAGTCACACACATACCTCCACACATTTACACTCACATACAAGTATCTCTACTACGCATTTAACCAAGTCCAGCACAGAAAATTACACATATCTCAACAGAAAGTAACGCATTGCACTACACAGCGTCAATGTAAGATACATTGTCGACATTTCGTCAGAATATTGGCGCATCTGAAACAAATTGCCGTCTCAATGGAATCATTTTATTTCAAGATTTACGCTACATTTCTGAATCGTTTTCGCCGGACAAGTCCCTTTCACGTTCTCGCAAAAGCAAGCAGTCAAATTAAGGTACATAATATCAATTAGAATCTAATACATTTTTGTGATCCAACATCGATGGGACGATTTCGCTTCGAAATTTTCGGAGGACCACGTATCCTTCCAACGACGACCGCCGTACGAGCAGCGGATAAGCTTACTTCGCGTCTTAGGTTCCGTCCACCACGTACTCTACTGCTTGATTCTTGGTTGGCAGCTTTCGTGGCTGCTGGCCCGAGAAACTCTTTCCTGACTCGCTTTCTCGTATGTCGCATGTGACGTCTTGCTGTCCGTCGTAGACACTTGTCCGATCTACATACGTTCAACCATTTGCGCGAGACAAGCGCGGCGCTCTGCAGGGTCGGGGATCCAATCTTCGAAGTATCAAGTGCGAAATCTCCAGTGGTAGTTCGGAAATGATATCTACCTTGCTTGGCACGAAGAGACCAACGACGCGTAATAGAGATCTAAAAATCTCCATGTTGCTTCCACTTTTCCGCGAGCACGACTGACGGCCTGACTGAGAATCGAGGCATATATATGTGCTGCTCGTCACGGTGGACTGCGAGTTCCGCTTCCGGGTGAGAGAGCTGGTCAGTTCGCCCGCGTGTGCATGTATTTTCATACGTATATGTCGGGTTTCCATTAGAATTAGGGTTAGGGGCGTCAAACGAATCTTCGTTTGGGTTACACATTGTCGTTATGCAATATAGAAGACATTGACTAGTGCAAATGCGATTATTATAGAATTGGACAAGTAACCGTGGTAATTCGATACTCGAGAAACTAATGACCATGATCCTAGGTTCGATAACGAATCCGCGGTCAACGGGATTATGGATGAACATGCTCACAAAATCTAAGTCGGACTCTTTGTTAAAACGTGGAATATCCACCGAGCGTGCAGACGCTAAGTAACTCGCTAATGCGACCTCGCGAGAGGATGACATTCCGTCGCGATGATGCTGCAGAGGAAAACTATGATTGGGTGTGTCTAAGGACACGAGATCCTCGGATTCGTCGAGGATAGCCTTCGTTTAGAAGGTGCGGGAAAATGGCGTTGCTGCTAATTGGTCAATCTCCATATCGGTGGTTAGAAAAAGATGCTAGCCGCTCTCGGGGGAATGTTGCTCGTGGGAGACGGCGTTCGTTGAAAAATAGGTCTCTACTATCTTCCGTACCTGGGACAAAGATTGTTTGACTGTCTGAAGGACTTTAGCCAACTAAATCTTAAGATTCATAACGGGCCCTCAGGTTAGCTGAATATGTACTGCGGAGACGCATCGACATCTGGCAATCATCTTACTCGAAGAACAGTGTCTGCGAGAGACGAGACACGGGACAGAGACCGTTGGAATGTTTACTGTCGCGTGTCGCCAGAAATAATTCTTTTAAGGAGGGGTACAGAATTACTTCATACCTTTGATATACAAAGCGTTCATCCCGTGACCGCGGCTACGTTCGGCGACTGGCTGTCGCCTCGATCCCAAACTCATTATCACAAATCTCGAACAAGATACAATCGGATCGAAAGACGACAATTGCTTAATTACGCCTATGATAAAATCTAGATTACGGTGTTAAGGGATTTTCCCCATGTTCCAAAGGGAAGGCTCCGATGTACTTTCATCTCCGACATATGTATAGCAGTTGTGTGTGAAATAAAGTAAATTATTTATATTTCCGAATCATCTCTTTACCTTGACAATAACACGCATCGAACTGTCAACATACCACCAATACCAGCGGTGATACGTATAATTGAATAGATAAGCCTAAATATGCCAAAGTGCAACTACAATGGATTCGACAGGATACAGAGATGACATTGCGCAAACCGATTGATGTGGGTTGTATGTGACAAATGTGGGGTATAGTGCGCATCGAATTGTTGTCATATCTCCAGTGGAATGGGAGATACGTTCAATTGAATATTTCCGGTAGAATCTCCAAAACGGCAATTACCGTGGATTGGACAGGACACAGAGTTGACATTGTGCAAAACGGTTGATGTGCGCCGTGTTTGGCAGCGAATGAGGAGTATAACGCGCATCGAATTGTCGACATACCACCAATAGCAGCGGAGACACATGCAATTGAATATTTAAGCCTAAATGTGTGAAACCGCAATTATAATGAATTTGGCAGGGGCCTGAGCTGACATACCGCAAACAGGCTGGTGTGCGCTGCATTTGGCTGCAATTGTGCTGCGTAGTGAGCAACGAGTTTTCGAGATATCACCAATGGCAACGGAGATACGTTCAATAGAATATTGAATCCTGAATATGCACAACTGGAATAACATTGGATTTGTCCTCGACCGGAGTTCACGTAATGAAAACAGGAGCAGGTGCGCTGTATTTGGCAGCAAATGTGGAGTATAATGCGCATCGAATTGTTGACGTGCCACCAATATCAGCGGAGATACGTTTAATTGAATACTGAAGCCTAAATACGCAAAACTGCAATTACAAATGTTTTGGCAGGGACCAGGGTTGACATTGCACAAACCGGCTGATTGGCGCTGAATTTTGCAGCGAATGAGGAGTACAACGCGCATCGAATTTACGACATACCAGCAATATCAGAGGAGATACGATTAATTGCATACTGAAGCCTAAATATCCCAAACACCCAAATACATATGTATCCCAAGTACAGAGTTGACATTGCGCAACCCGGTTGATGTGCGCTGTCTTTGGCAGCAAATGTACGGTACAACGCGGATCGAATTGTCGAAATATCTCAAATGGAAACGCTGATACGTTCAATTGAATATTTCAGGCAGAATCTGCAAAAATGCAGTAACGCTGTACTTGAGAGGGCCCAGACTTGACATGGCGTAAACCGAACGATGTGCGCTGTATTTGGCAGGAAATTTGGAGAAGAACGCGCATCGAATTGTGGACACATTACCAATAACAGCGGAGATGCGATAAATTGAATATTGAAGCCTGAATATGCAGTACTGATATAACATTGGACTTGACCTCGACCCGACTTGACATAATGCATTCAGGAGCAGGTGCGCTGTATTCAGCAGCAAATGTATAGTATTTCGCGGATTGAACTGTGGACATGTTTCAAATGGAATCAGAGATACGTTCAATTGAATATTTCCGGCAGAATCTCCAAAATGGCAATAACGCTGTATTTGACAGGACACAGCATTGACAATGCGCAAACCGGTTGATGCGCCCTTTATTTGGCAGCAAATGTGGAGTATAACACACATGGCGTTGTCGAGATAGCACCAATGGCAGTGTAGAAACGTTCAATGGAATTTTCGATCCTGAATATGCAGTACTGCAATATCATTGGATTTGAACTAGAACCGAGTTGACATAATGTAAGCTGGTGCAGGTCTGCTGTATTTGGCAGCAAATGTGGAGCATAACGCGCATCGAATTGTCGTGATACCACCAGTAGCAGCGGAGATACGTTCAATAGAATATTTAATTCTTAATTTGCAAATCTGCAGTTGGGGTGGAATTGACGGGGCCCAGAATTGACATAGCAAAAACGGGCAGATTTGTGCTGTATTTGGCAGAATTTGTGGATTATAACGCGAGTCGAATTGTAGATATATCACCAATAGCATGCGTAAATACGTCCAAATGGAAATTGAAGCCGGAATATGCAGAACTGCAATTATAATGTATTCGACAGGGCAAAGAGTTGACATAGTGCGAACCGGCTGATTTGCGCTGTATCTGGCAGCAAATGAGAAGTACATCTCACGCCTAATCAGCGCCCAATCTCCAATAGCAGCGGTGATACGTTCAAATGAATATTCAATAATGTACCTGTTACGATACATGTAGTATTCTAGCTTTAACGGGACGAATGTGTTGAAAGTTCTGGATCTTTGGAGCCGAGATAATTTTATAGGAACACTAAATTTACATTAACGATTCATATTAAAATAGTAATATATTTATTCCATGGACGTTTCCTAATATATTCATCGATTCATACTTTCTTCCATACCCGACTCTTAACCGACTCTAAACCGACTGACTAGTTTCCAGTCATCCGTTTTTCGGGAAGCAGTACACACACATACCTCCACACATCGACACTCACATACAAGTATCTCTACTACGCATTTAACCAAGTCCAGCACAGAAAATTACACATATCTCAACAGAATGTAACGCACTGCACGACGCAGCGTCAATGTAAGATACATTGTCGACATTTCGTCAGAATATTGGTGCATATGAAACAAATTGCCGTCTCAATGGAATCATTTTATTTCAAGATTTACGCTACATTTCTGAATCGCTTTCGCCGGACAAGTCCCTTTCACGTTCTCGCAAAAGCAAGCAGTCAAATTAAGGTACATACTATCAATTAGAATCTAATACATTTTTGTGATCCAACATCGATGGGACGATTTCGCTTCGAAATTTTCGGAGGACCACGTATCCTTCCAACGACGACCGCCGTACGAGCAGCGGATAAGCTTACTTCGCGTCTTAGGTTCCGTCCTCAACGTACTCTACTTCTTGATTCTTGGTTGGCAGCTTTCGTGGCTGCTGGCCCGAGAAACTCTTTCCTGACTCGCTTTCTCGTATGTCGCATGTGACGTCTTGCTGTCCGTCGTAGACACTTGTCCGATCTACATACGTTCAACCATTTGCGCGAGACAAGCGCGGCGCTCTGCAGGGTCGGGGGATCCAATCTTCGAAGTATCAAGTGCGAAATCTCCAGTGGTAGTTCGGAAATGATATCTACCTTGCTTGGCACGAACAGACCAACGACGCGTAATAGAGATCTAAAAATCTCCATGTTGCTTCCACTGTTCCGCGAGCACGACTGACGGCCTGACTGAGAATCGAGGCATATATATGTGCTGCTCGTCACGGTGGACTGCGAGTTCCGCTTCCGGGTGAGAGAGCTGGTCAGTTCGCCCGCGTGTGCATGTATTTTCATACGTATATGTCGGGTTTCCATTAGAATTAGCGTTAGGGGCGTCAAACGAATCTTCGTTCGGGTTACACATTGTCGTTATGCAATATAGAAGACATTGACTAGTGCAAATGCGATTATTATAGAATTGGACAAG